>NC_143109.1:4885555-5190277 GCF_061535455.1 Colias philodice | reverse complement strand
TGCTGCGTTTAATTAACATATCTCCTTCGGTAACTGACTGGTTTCGTTCCTACCTTACCGGTCGGAGGCAGCGTATCATGATAGGTTCTAAACACTCGTCTTGGTGCGCAGTCTCTGCTGGTGTTCCGCAAGGCGGTGTCCTGTCTCCTCTCCTCTTCTCCATTTTTATCAATTCCTTATGTTCCCGATTGACGGCTCTGTACCATATGTATGCAGACGATTTACAGATTTATACCCAGTCTACTATCGATGACTTACCTAAGGCAATAGATTTTTGTAATAATGAATTAGCTTCTATACTTAGTTGGTGCGATGATTTTGGTCTTAAACTAAATCCTTCTAAAAGCAATGTCATCATAATCGGTAGTCCTTACCTAATTTCTGAAATCGACTGGGGTATTTTGCCTAGCATCAAAATCGGTGACGTAGTCTTGCCTTACCAAAAGGTAGTCAAAAACTTAGGTGTCCTGTTTGATCAAACGTTGTCCTGGTCTAATCATATCCAGGAATTGAGCCGTAGGATTTATGCCGCTTCCGCAACGCTCCGAAGGCTTCGTAACTTTTTGCCCATTCCCACTAAAATTATGCTAGCACAATCCCTTCTACTTCCTATTCTTGATTACGCTGATGCATGTTTTCCTGATTTATCAGTAGAGCTAACTGATAAACTTGAGCGACTCCAAAATTTTTGTATTAGGTTTATTTTCGGCCTTCGAAAATACGATCACGTTTCCATCTACAGAAAAAAGCTCAAGTGGCTCCCCATCCGTTTTCGCCGGAATCTCCATTTGTTGCAATTACTGTTCCGTATCCTTTTTGATCCTTCTGCTCCTATTTATCTCAAAAACAATTTTTCCTTCCTGCACAATGAAATCTATTCTCTTCGCTCGGCTGATAGACTCACCTTGAGTGTTCCAGTTCGACGTACTCACTTCCTTGCTAAATCGTATGTTGCCACTGCTGTCAATCTTTGGAATTCTTTGCCACTACCTATTAGACAAGCTAAAAATATATCTTCTTTTAAAAACCTTTTGCGACGACATTTTCTCACTACTGCTTTCAACTCGGCACATTAACTATGTATTTACATATTATTATCTATACACAGATATGTATATTATGTATGTATTTATACAATTTTATATTTGTTTTATGTAGTATGCATGTATTTAATAATATGTACCATGTATATAATTTATAGTTAAATAAGCAAATTGTATATATTATTAATAAAAATGTAATTGTGTTTATTCGAGTGTAGTATATTCATCTATATTTATCTTTATTTATATATCTACCTGTAGGCTGTATATCTATTTTAATTATTATCATTTATTTATTTATCTTGTTTTTTTGTTCCTTGCCTTTTTTCTTCTACCTACCATCGTAATTTCAGTAAGCTTGTTACCTTTTGCCCAGGTTGCCTGGAAGAGATCACTTCTAAGTGATAAGGCCGCCTAATAAACTATACTGTTTTTTGTTCTGTATATTAGCAATAAGTTTTCTATGTATAGTTTTATTGAAGAGTAAATAAATAAATAAATAAATAAGTTTTCACTTAGTGTTATGTTTAGAAATTAAAGACTTTTTAACGGATTTTAAACGCGATTTATTTATTCCCGACGTTTCCGTTAAAAAGTGTTTAATTTTCTAAATGTATAATGCTCGCGTAAAATCAAACACTAGAAAATACTATTAGTGTTATGTTATCAAAATCGTAATTAATCGCTTTCTTTCGGAAAATATGCTGAATTTTGACCTTGTCGGAAGAAGGCTTGACTTTGTATCAATATGTATGGTATTGATGATTGAAACTCTCTGGGCCACTTGATTTTAAAGCTATTTCACTAACCACTAAATGAAACATGCGATTGTAATTACAAGTTAATACATAAACTAGTGTCTACTTACTGGACAATGCAGGGAAAACCTACGTCAATTTTAACACCCATTTTGTTACCGTTTGATGTCTCGACACATACACGTAAAGATGTAAGGTAAACATGTGTTTGTACACACAGACTTTTCCTACACAGGAAAAGTACTATATTTGTTGAAATATAGTTAACGTAGTTATTATTTAGTAATCTATTATTTTAAGGCTGGACTGGACATCCTCCTCCTTCATTAAAAAAATGTACACACATTCTTAGAATGTTTGACGCATTTTCAGCCATTTAACTGGTTTGGGTGTTTACATCGAACCTTATGGATGACATTGGTTGTTTCAAAATATGTACAAAATTAAACGGGATGAATCAGAGAATTAAATATTATAGTGGGATAAAGTTGATGCAAGACAATATATGGTGATTCATTTAAAGTATCAATTAAAATGAATTTAAATCTGAGAACTTTGTATTCATACCAATGCATCAAGACATACGATACATATGTTCGATTTCAATTCCTAAGAACTATTTGACCTCAATTGTCACTGTAAATATGGTACATCAATATGAGTAATTGTTTAGGAGTTTGTTGTCAAGCAGAGGGGTCAGGACGTTCGTAAGGGAAGCGTCAAGAAAGGACTTTGTTTTGGTGAGATGGTGTGCGAATTGATAGGATGTAGAGATAGCAAAAAAGTTTGTTTCTTTTGTTTTACAGTGTATTTATAAATTTAATTTAATATGTGATTCCTTGAAGCTTATATAAATTATCAAAATGTTTTTAAAATTGTCGTCTTTCAACGACTTGATTAAAAAGACTTGAAAGGTAATTTTGGGAAACTTGGTAGAATGTTAATTTAAAATCAGACTGTAGGTATAAGATCTCGTCCATTATTATGTAATATTAAGGCGCAGAAAATCTTAGCTACGTATATATTATGAGTAACGAGTAATTGGCCCAAATCCAACATTCTTCTTTTATAAATCATTTTAACACCTCTCAGACGTTAAGCGTAGAACAAATGCGAAGTACCTAAATGTATGAAATTACGAGTAATGCAAAGATTTCAGAAGCGTGAAATTAGCTTGGTGTACAAGATGGTAGAATTTTAGTCAAGACAGGATGTGGCCGCGAAAAATAAATTCATACGATATGAATTTAAAAAATATGTAGGTACTTATGTTTATCTTTATCAGATTTAAGTATTATCATAACAATTTATTAACCAAATTTTAATCTGACGAGCTGTAGATATTACGCGTTAAAATTATAATTAACTTTACACTTTTTATTTTTGAAGTTACAAAGAAAAAAAATAATTATGTAGACTTGCTAAATGAGGATTGTTAAATTTTTTGTACAAACATTGTATCCAGGTAAATATTTCATGTTTCATATTTCAGTTTCATTTCATATGCTGTAGTTATTCTGGGGGATTTTTTGACGTGTAATTTCATACATTATTTGTCCTTTCAACTAATAGATGAGATAAGCAGAACCTTATCAAATCGTCTATAAAATATGCCATGCAATTCAAGACACGAAACTGAAGTTATAATTAACGCACGAATGTATGGAAATATAAACTGAACTTTTCCTTAACCGTAAAAATGACAAGTTACTGTAGGACCTTGTTCGTTGCCAAATTTTCAAGATTCTGGGTCAATGCGTATAAGGGTTTTGATAAATTTTATTTAAGTAATATAAATATTAGCGACATCAAGTGCGATTGTTGATACAGCAAATATGGCTCGTCAATTTATGAAATGTATCGATTATTTTCGCATTTAAAACAATCTGAATTAAAATAATTGCTATACATAAGGGACCATAAGCAGATAAATATGTGCAACTGCCACATTAGAACTGTTATTCAGAGATTTGCAATAACTTTTTGGGCACAATATTGAAACAAAAATAAGAGCAGAAAAATCGATCAGAGTATGTATTGGAATTTATGTCTTACCGGAGCAACACCTTTGACAGGTAGGCAACTCACGATTATCTACTCTAGGGGTAATGAAATCTACATACAATAACCTATTAGTAAGATTATAAGAACTAAATACTAGTCCAATAAATAATAATATTACAGCATATAGGAAGCAAATGTGTCGACCAACCTGTTTTGGCAGGAGCATCAAGAGACATTGGATTTTGGCAAACGCACAATCAATGTTTATTTGCAGCTATTCTCGGTACCACAGGTTCAAGGGCTAGGGCGGTTAAATAACTAAACAAACAGAATTACTAAACACGTAGAAATATTCTGGAAAGGAACTGGTGGGGCGCCTAAAGGTAAACGCTACAACTACCCATGAACATTTGCAAAGGTATCAGATCGTGCACACCTTTGCTTCTTCCACCATGAACTTCTACCATGAACATTTACAGAGGTATAACATCGTTTGCAGACCTTACCGCCTGTACAAATAGATTGCCGAAAAAGGGAAAGGATTTAAAGAAAGAATTGAAGAAAGGATTGACGAAAGAAATAAAGTAAGGGACTGGGAAGGGTAAGGAAAATGGATATGGGCTTCTGGCCGGAGTGGGGGACCATCCAACAAAAGATATCTAAGCAGTAGCATACGAATGCTACTACACTAAATATGAACCTTTCTAGACCTTTCTGTCTACCATTTGTCATAGACAGATCAAAGAAAGTTTTGGATCGCTTCCAGAATCAACACGATTATCGGCTTTTTTATGAGCAATGCCATTTTTATTGTAACGTTTGTTTTGTGGAGCTGTTAAAAGGAACTTAATCTTTTTTTAGGTTTTCCAAGAACTTTACATAGATCGCGTCATAACTATTAACTTGTAATAAACGTATCAAAACACCGACAGAACGAAATAACATAGGTATAATATATTTAATAGAACTGAGTAGCTACACTACCTCAAAGATGGCGTGGAAACGTGTGCGTACAAACTCAATTTTCAATCGTTTTAACTTATATCTCATAAACGGTAATTCATGGGGAAAAAAGACGAGAAGTATTAAGATACTGGGTTACACAATAAAAATCTTAAGCTTCAATAAACATAACATTCATTCTTTAAGTAAAAAAAAAATAAAGAGGATGCGGACCTGCGTCATTGATTTAAAATTTTAATCCATCACGAATCCTTCCTCACGAAATCTTTATATTGATAACAAAAAACTTGGAAAAAAATGCTTTTTATTTACCTATACATAATTCCAATATGTATATAAAATCCGTTTTAATCTTTTTTAATACCTGTTAAGTCTCTATATTATATGTAATTCAATCAACTATTTTAAGCTTTATCGGAAAATAAATTATTTCTGTCAAGAGTGATTAGCTGCATACAATGGTAATAAAATGGCATAAGTAGGCTTTACATTTGAATAAATTATTAATATTTAAATAGAACAAAATTTAGTTGTAATAAATAATAAAATTCAATTTAATAATACCTGAAAATTATTTCTCTAATGTCTAATTTTAAATGCAAACCTCTTCATTAGGTCATCAGCCTTTTTTTAAGTGGGGAAATTATATCAACAGCCTGCAATTATTACTGAGTTAGCACTTAGCGAGTTAAATTCCAATCAATGAACAAAAAAATTCACCACATCTTTATATTGTCAAGACGTTTGCCCCGGTTTCGCCCAGAATAAGAAATATAGCCTTTACTCGCCAAAGATGCATTTTTCTCAAGGTAAAATAATGTACAAATCGATCAAGACGTTTCTGAGTAAATTCGTGATTTAAACAATCAATAATTTTCTATACCTTTATAGGTCGAGTAGTTTTTGGTTAAAATCCCAACAAACGAACAAAAAAGTATTAAATACCTTTATAATATTTTGTACCTATAGATTAGAAGGTCAGTGTTCGATTCGCACAATAAGTGGCAATTTGATTGATCCTTGTAGATGCAAATATGGTCGATACCAAACATCCGCCCCCTAAACATGGTGATGGGTATTATACTCCAGTCAGTTAAGACAATCAATTCACAATAATTCCAAAAGTTTTCAAACTTCGGTCAAGTGAATGGTACATTGGGACGACAATAAATCTCATTTTGCAACCTTGTCCGCAGTCCGGAACTGCAATTAAATTATTTTTTGCTGTATGGTCGTGAAAAAAATTCCAAAAGTTCTGCAAACTTGGGGAAGTATTCGATATAATATTTCATATCACGTATTAAATTTGCAACCAGTCTCAGTGTACGGAACATCTTTTGATATTGAATATTAATGTTTTTTTTATTTATTAAACTGAATGAGGTTGCAAATTTGTAAATGAATCAGAATATATGTTTTCGAAGTTTGCAACCAAGTTCCAAAACTTTTGTAATTATTCCGAGACCACCTTACTCGAAAAAATGACCACGAATTAAAAATAGGTAATTATAAATAAACATGTTCCGGTCAACGAAAAAGGTTGCAAATTTATACAACTGTTCGGTATATATTTCCGATATCTGTGTCGAGTTTGCAGAACTTTTGGAATTTTTTTCACGACCATACAGCAAAAAATAATTTAATTGCAATTTTAACAATGTTCCGTACACTTAGATTGGTTGCAAATTTAATACGTGATATGAAATATTATATCGAAAACTTTCCCAAGTTTGCAGAACTTTTGGAATTTTTTTCACGATCATACAGCAAAAAAATAATTTAATTGCAATTTTAACAATGTTCCGGACTGCGGACAAGGTTGCAAAATGAGATTTATTGTCGTCCCAATGTACTATTCACTTGACCGAAGTTTGAAAACTTTTGGAATTATTGTTAAATTTTCGATTTCGGATGTCGATTCTGACTGATCTATTATTAGTGTTATCTAGTTGTAGTGTTGTTAAATTAGATATTGTCATAAAACAAAGACAAAATATTATACGTCTATATATTATGATTGTTTGTTTGTTTCAACATAATAAAAAGTAGGATTATTATTTTTATTAATATTAATATTTATATAGGTAAGACGTCTCTCTCTTTAAAATAACTTTATTTTAAAATGTTGCTAATGCAGTACGATATCAATTATTATAAAACGTGTATTTAGCCATGAACTTGTTTCTTCTGTTAAGGTGATGAATTAATTTTTCTAACATTTACGGCCCTTTTTAAACCTTCGTAATTTTTATATTATTAAAGTTGTCGTGATGAAAATTCTTGACAAGAAAGTTCAATAGTAACACAATACGTCTACCGTTTTAGAAACATGATTCCATGATATTTTCTCGATAGAAAAAAAATACAAAGTTCTCATTGTTATTTTTTTTTAATCTCTGGCATCTTCAAAATAACAAACGTAAAGTTACGACTTTTTGGATATTAACTATAAAATATACAACCTATACGTCTATCGTGTTAGAATTTTGAAATATGCGATGGTTTTGAAATAAACAAGAAATACTTGAAATTAGCGCCTGACCAGCCAATATAGCGAGAGCCGCCCTGTACCTTCCTACCCCGATCGCTGCACGAGTCATTCCCGCTACGGCCGTCACACGGGGAACTTGTGTCGCTTGCGCAATCGTAAAAAAGGGTGACAACACGATAAGACAAAATGAGACAAATGGGGACAATAAAGAAAATAAGAAGAAGAAACATAAAGGTTGGAGGAAAAAGAATGCTTACAATTGGAACAAATTAATGAAGTAAGTTGGTTTTATTTTAAATTTGATGATAATTGTATTATAGACGATGTTTGATATGTACCCCTGTTTTAAGTACATAACGAATGTGTAAGATTTTTTCATTTATAGCATAAATAATCTTTTCAGAAATCCGGAATCCAGAAGGAAAATAAACCCACTGATTGTTCACAATGTGAACCCACTCCTTCGTAAGTACCTTTATTCAGTCAAAAATGTATGTTATCAACGCTCTACTGGTTTTATCGTATGATTCCATTTTTAGCAAAAAGCAACAAAGTGCAAAGAAATAAAAAATCATGGTGAACTTAGTGGAAGTATGGTGGACGTAATATGGAATTATGGAACAGGAGCTCGTTGGAGTAGTATTATATTTTAAAAAAATACGAAAAAATTTCAAGAATTTCTTAGTAGGTGGTAGATAAGTATGTTGTATAAAGAATTTGATGTTGATATTTATTTCATTTATACTTACTACACCTGTGCGGGAAATTGCTTAGTACTAAAACCGGTTTATATTCATATTTACATAGTAATGTGAGTTTTCATTTCGAAAAATTTTGTGTAAGTAAATTAAATTGAGTTCCTGGGTGATCTGGAAACACAATTGGGCCCGGAGGATGGCGCTGCAGTCACTCCTCCTAATCACATGAACCGATTTGGAAATTTTGGATGAATATTTGTGTGCACATTTCATTGTTGTGGGATGATTGGTTGATTCGTTTTCACATTAGCTAATATTATGTATTTTTGTTGTTAGAAAGTAAACTTAATTTAATGTTTATAATACATTATTATTGGTATAAATAAGCCAGTGTTCGTCTCACATTGCTGTACCTGCCTACCTATCCTACCAGGGCCTAACTTTGTTCTGGCTATTTTATTTTGATTATTTGTAATGAATAATTACAATTATAATAGAGTGCAAAAAATAAATACATGCGTCAATATATTTTGTGTTTTTTTTAAACAATTTTTTTATTTAAAAAAATATAATTCCGACCGCGGCTTTGCCCGCGTGGAATTAGGTTATATCGTGAATCCTGTTTTATCCCACAGAAGTGTTCAGTTCGGATAAAAAGTATCCTATGTGTAAATCCAGGCAATTAGCTATATTTTATCAAAATTGGTAATGTAGTCTTGACGTGATTAAGTAACAACTAACAAAAAAATATACAAATTAACATCCAAAGTTTCGCATCAGTTTTACTGTATTAGCGATATCTTCCACTCTTGACTTTGACTGAGAAGAATTAGGGTTTATAACTTCTTTCAGAAATAGTACCTTTCATTTCTGGGCATGATGTAATATCTACGTCAGCATCAAATTCTATCTAAATCAATTCAGTAGTCCGCGTAATTAGGTACCATTTCATTTTTTCAGAGTAACAATATTTTTTGTTATTTTAAAGATTATTTATAACCTGTATTATTTTGTAATAAAGTAAACATTACGAAATAATAATAATTAATAATTATTAATAATGTCTAAGTAGTTGTTAAAAAGAAGATAATTTTGTGTTTATAAGCAAGAAAATAAAACCAATAAATCAACAATTAAATATATATGTATAACAATATTATAACTGTATGACGACTCCATACATGTTTGTCCCGAGTCGGCCAGCGGCAGCGCGGCGAGTATGCAAGAATGACTACGCGCACACCCGCGTTCGCGATAGCGAGCTATTAGACTCCGCCCGCCAAGCAGTGGATTTTTTTTTGTGTATCGTCTTAATCTGGTATTTCAAAGAACAATAGACGCGACAGCAGCTCGATCTATGAAAATGTTTGTTGTATTACGGACAGTCTATGTATTGTCGTTTTATGTTAGTACTCGCCTGTGTCGCTAGATGGCGTGAATATCAATAGCAGAAAGTATTATTCTGTACGCGTTTTTTATTTATTAAAAATAATTATAATAAAATTAAAAATATTTTTGTAACTAGGTAATCATTTCGTTAACGTTCACGTTTCAGGAAAAAAATGATATGTGGGGAATAAATTACAGTTAATGAGTGTAAAGCAATTTATTAGGTAGTTACTAGTTATCTAGCATAAAAATAGTAAATACAAATAGGTTAATCAATAATCAGCAATCACTAATCACAGACAGACTTAATGACTGGTGCTCTTGCATAATTTAATTTAAACTATTTAAAACTTTTCAGTAATTCTATTATTCCACAGTTATCAACATTGTAAACACAGCCTTCACATCATTGTAAATAGTCTTCACGTACGTCCGTCACTTTATTCAATTTCAATTGAACAATTTCTCACGCTACAATTTTGAATAGTGCGAAAATGTATTTTTTTACGTGCAAAACCGGTCGTCGCGTTTAGTATGTGCGACGGCTTTATGACCCAAATGTGGTGGCCTTAGCCACCGCTGCCTTAGCGCTTGCGCGTGCGCAGCGCCTATAAACACTTGTTATGTAATTTGTGAACCAGCTTTTTGGATTTTGGTTTTATTTTTGATTGTCAATAAGTAAGTCATATTGTAAAAACCGATGTTGATACAACCTTTATTGTTAATTTATCGCGTTCTCTTGCTTGAACTATAATATGAATTTCATAAAGATTTTCATTAGATTATTAGTTTAAAAGTGTACTTACAACATTTGTTTATTTGAAACTAATGAAACTATTCCTTTAAAAAAAACCTTGCAATTTAAGAAGATTAAATTATTTTTATATTTTTTTTATTCCAGGTAAGGATGCGGTTTCTTGATACCACGAAGGGAGCTGCTGTTTTCATGAAGTGTGTCCATCAGTCGCCTTGGAGAGGTATTTATTACTAGGTAGTAGGTACATGTTAATAACGTCGTTATAGAATTAATTTAAGTACTTATAAAGTATAAATTATAAACATGCGTAATATGCTTCGTATTATAACTTGAATTAATACAAAAATGTAAGGTTCAAAGGTAAAAAATCAGTCGTCAGTGACTGATTTTTAACTTCCGAATTTTAATTAAATCAAGCTCATAATAAAATCAGCATCAAGTAAAGCAGTTAAATGTATACCTACATTTAATCTTTATATATAAAAATGAATCGCAAAATGTGTTGGTAAGCGCATAACTCGAGAACGGGTGGACCGATTTCGATAATTCTTTTTTTATTATATTCCTTGAAGTACGAGGATGGTTCTTATGTAGAGAAAACGTAAATATGTACCACGGGCGAAGCCGGGGCGGACTGCTAGTTATGAAATAAAAATGTTGCGTAAATGGAATTTATTTAAACACACATAAAGTATGCATAAAAATCAAGAGTGATAGACCTGCCTCTTATCAGGGAGTCAGTTTCTTCAGATATCAACGTTATCTCGGCCTAGTTATCACAGGCTTTACTCAGCTCCTTGATTGTGGAGCAAATGAACAATATGCTATTGTGTTATGCGAAATTTAAATAGACATTTCCATATTACCGAACCATTTCTTAATATAGAAATAGACCAGGTAAGGAAAATATTTCCGATTTACTTCTGAAAATAGGTCTTACCTTTGTATGTCGATTTGCTACCTACAGTGCGATATTTGAATGCTTTTAAAGATGATACATTTTAGAAGGCGAATATGACGCAACTTTTGGTTTATTTGATGAAACAGAGATACTGTGGAGGAAAACAAATAAAATTCCTCAGTTACAGATTAAATAATTGCTACACATAAATGCATGTTTCACGAATAGCTTATTAATTACTTATTCAGAGAATACTTACTATAAGACATAAAATACAATTCATTACAAATACAATATTCATTTTAAAATAAGAGATTGCTAATTTTATACGAATAGCAACAATTTCTACCTCCCTAATGAACAACAGTTACATGTTCAAATCAACATGTTGCTGGCGCCACAGCCAGAGGAGCGACAATATTAAAACAAGTCGAGCAATATAGTTCATCAAATGTTTCTCACCTATTGCCTTTCATAATAATGAGGCTTATTCAAAATGTAACAGAATATTTTCGAGTATCCCAGTTACTACAGAATATTTTTTTCGAGGAGCGATATATAGAAAAGCAAACGGTCATTAACGTTGCCAATTTGGTCTGCTCCAAACAGCTGGACATGATTTCGTAGTTCCAAATAACGGTGACATCACACCTTCAGCAGCCACTACGCACATGGTATAATTAGATGTTCTAGCGACGTGATACTACGTCATGGGTTGATGCTATCGCCTGTTATTCTTGGATATGTCATACGTTTTCGTGGTTTCCAGAACTCTAGGAATTAACAAGGGCCTCATCTAATTATATCATTCTGGGTTTGTGAAGTGTGAAGTTCCAGAAATTGAAAGCTGGGTTAGTTTCTGAAGAGATCACACCGACTAATATTCTAGTTAAGAATTTGTTAGAGGAAGTGCTATAGGATATCCGAAACATTCTTGCTAACCTTTAAGTGATGAATTTGATCATAATGTATCCAGACAGTAAAATAATGGATTCTTTGTGACCATTTTACGTCACAGATCTTACTGATCGTACGTTATTGAACGAAATCGAAATGCTAGAAGTTATTTTACTAAAAGTTTATGACATACATCAAAATTAGATCCTTCATGAAACTTCCAGAGCTTACTGAAGAATAGTCTTAATTAAAAGTAATGAAACAGATCATTAAGTTAGTATTGAGCAGTGTCTTTAAAACTAACGCGACTCTTCAAATACTAAATGGTAAAATTATAACCGGCTAGTGCTAGTTCAAAGCGGTATCAATGAGCGATGATGTCTCAAATAATTTGAGCGTGATGCAGCCTGGAAGAATTAAGTCTCCTCTCAATTGTATATCGACATATTGAATGCGATGTATGAAACGTTCAAGTACTGTATAAAATTAACTGCACTTGCAGCAGTTGATTTATGAAAATGGAAACAGTGAATCAGTTCGATAATCGATCTGTCTGTCTGGTCTATTCTTAAATATGAAAATAATAATAAATACTGTTAGGTCAATTATTTCACTTTATTGAACCTTTTACAAATTAGAATATCTATGTATTTGAACTGCCGTGTACTTTCTTTAAGTTTTATTTTCTCCTTCTTCTTTCCTTCTCTCTTTAATTGAAGACAGATCATTCAATAAATGAATTATTTGACTTTTTAGTTGGTTATCACTGTCGTAATTCTTCATTACTAAAACCTCGAAAGGTCGTGGGAAAAAATCTCCATTACCAATGTTGGTTCGAACCAGTAATTCACTATTTCTATGACATGATGACGTTGTTCGACGTCATAATGTGCGGATATGTCTAATTTTAATTCCTGCGTAGTTATGCTCAATGCCGTACTACTATTTTGATTGCGGTCGTCCAATTATGCGTGTACTATTTTGACCAGTGTCGAAGATACTGTCAGTCTCCCTAAAAATATGGAGTTATTGTGAATACCTAACAAATTGTATGTATGGTATTTTCCTCAATCAAGCTTCACTCATATGCAAAAAATAATAAATAATAGGAAGGTTAATCTTAATACTATTATAAAGGCGAAAGTTTGTAAGGATGTATGGATGTATGGATGTATGGATGTATGGATGTTTGTTACTCTTTCACGTAAAAACTACTGAACCGATTACAATGAAATTTAGCACACATATAGAGGGTAACTTGGATTAACACATAGGATAGGTTTTATCTCGGAAATCCCACGGGAACGGGAACTATGCGGGTTTTCCTTTGAAAACGCGGGCGAAGCCGCGGGCGGAAATCTAGTGAAATCATAATTATATTGTTTAAATTGATGTGATTTCAAAAGAGCACCTATAGTATTTTTTCGGGACAAGGCTTTTTTTTTCTATAGAAACTGCTTTCCAAACAAGAGGTAATTGATTTATATGTAATATACTTAAGCCCTAAACAAGTATACCTGAATAAACTATTTCTTGTGTAAGAGTATTGTTTTGATTAATTTTTATTTAGTGATTTTGGGGTCTAGAAGCGGTGCTAAAATGTTTCGGTCATCTGGGCATTGCTATTCTCATTATAAACCCTTTTTTTTTTTAGTGGGGAAATCTTGCATAGATACCCACGGCCTCCGGGGAAGAGGCCGTGGGTTATGTCGGATTCCTACCGACCAAAACCCCACTGTGTTCCGTCAAGCCGCATCAACGACGGAGCCACGGGTATGTGTAGAATTCATCCGTGACCCCATCAGCGGCAGCCCGTCGCCGGGCCCTGGATTAGCATGAGCTTGTATACAATACTAAAAAATGTCTAGTATATAATATGTTTGTCCCACTCAGAGAACAAAATACCTAGAATATCTTGTCTTCTAAGGTGTCAGACTTGTAATTAAGATTGGATGATACGTAATTCGAGCTGGTATCCTTATAAGTCGTCTGCGTTTCGATCCTCGACATAAACAAACGGTAATTACAACAGACACACGTGCGAATCAATTTAGCTGTATACGATTATGTGCGGAAAATGCCGATGCTTTGATTCAGGTCTTTAATTAAATTCAATTCAATTGATATATCTTTTGTCTTGTTGGGAATAAAAAAAGTTTGAAAATCTTTGGAAGATTTTTTAAATTTCACCAAAGTAAGGCAAAAGTGGAATTTATAAACGGAGTATATTATAGCGCAATTTAAGGTATAGTTAAATAACTTGAGATAAATAGCATACAACATTCCGATGTATAATTTCTGATTTCAACGCCTGAAATAGCATGGAGTACACGGAATTGTTGATATTGTCACACACTACACAATAGCGTAGGTACTGTATGAGTTGTCTGCATCTTGTCTGTATCTAAACTCTTTAAATACAACAAAAAGTCCAAAACGACAATACTCTAATGTTCCAGCTCTCAAAAGCTCTGACGTCACAGAAGTAATAACAGTTATTACACTTACACGCAAAATATAGCTTTATTGTGAATGAAGATGATTAGACTCAAGGTGACCATCGAAGTGACGAGTTCTCGTAAAAACGTAATTTATACCCCAATGCCAGTATATCTATCATTCATTCGTTTTATTAATTTCATATTTTTCACGTTACTGTTCACTTTTTTTTTAAGTAATTGAAGATAATACAACAAACTTGTACCTATAGCATTTCTTTACCTGGTGAAGATTTACCGTGCAAAATAAACTATATCAAACTGCCTGAGAGTTTATTGTGCCAGTACATCAAGCTCACCCACAGAAAGTTTGTTATTATTTAGAAAAAGTGAAGTTTATATTACAGTTGGAATCGTAAATTGTTAATTAATGGCGCCGCGCTGCACCCATCTTAGAGATTTACGCGCGCACCTTGGTCTGGTCACTTGGATATCTCGTATCTGCGTTATTTTCAACCCCAACCGTCTGGCCGTCTGGCAGATCTCTACCAATTACGTATTCTATTTCGGAGCGTGCGCGGCTGGGACGCGACGCTTCAACTCAATTTACCTCGCGAACGCGCCATTTTTCGCAACAAACATGGCGTCGCGCGCCAATTTTGACGTTTGCCGCGCAATTTTGACGTTTTATGGCTACGATGTGATGTGATCGCAGTGTTTGGATGAGTCATTGTTTTTGTTTATCGAGTGTTAAGTGAAAGTGATAATCGTATTGGTAGTGGACAGAGATGTTGAGCTATGATGTCAATGCACTCGCCGTTGTTATTAGTCAAATTAAACTTCCTGCGTATGTGTAAGTGAGTAATTTATAGGGACTCATTTAAAAATTCAACATTTACCGCAATTATGACATTAAACACAATTTCGTGCGTCATTCTTTTTTGGCCTAGCAAGCATTAAACCATTGTTTTTAGCGATTCATTGTTGAGCGAAAAAATAAAATTTATTTTTACCGAATACCTATGTATCAATAAGATACATAGATTTTTATAAATAAAAAAATACGAGATCTAAAGTTAAAATCTTGAATTTCTTCAATCAATCATGTACCTAGGTATGATTAAAATAACTGTGGTACTTCGTTAAAATAGATTTACATACTCATTACATCGAAGTTACAGTCCTTTTTTTTCGTTGCTAATTTTGTCTTCTAGTCTAATATATAAAATTCTCGTGTCACAATGTTAGTTACCATACTCCTCCAAAACGACTGGACCGATTACAATGAAATTTTCTATGCGGTATGTCTGAGAATCAGCCAACATCTATTTTTCATACCCCTAAGTGATAAGAGTAGGTAAGGCAGAACGTATGCCGAGCTAGTTTTCCTATAAATATTTACCGCGTCTTTATTCTAGGTCGTCTTTACGTCTTGTAGTTAGTGTATTCCGTTGATTGGCATTGTGGTCGAATCGCAAGCGTTAAGGTGCAAAATCGCGTGCACGTCAATTACATGTCAAGAGGGTGATGCGACCATTCATCACGCCGGTTGCCAGGCGCGATTGTGTCTTATTGTTTTATTTTCGTGTTGATGCATTGTTTTTCGTTTTGATCAGGATTTGTTTGGACATCTTCGCATGTGTTTTCATTGAATTTGAAATTAAGCAGCTTTCGCATGATAGCCTGTTTTGATAGCGAACTTTTAGGAAATTTTTGGGAATTTTCTATAGTTCAATTAATTGCTTATAAATGTAAAGAATCATCAAAAAGGGAAAAAAGAGCCTAGACGAAGTTGTCTATACTTTATAATCCTTATCCAGGGAGAAAACATACGAGAGAGTTTGTATAGAAAAATAGCCACCGTGTTTTTCTTAAAAATAAAAATAAAACGTACGGGTAAAATCAAATTTTTGCATGTCTGTTGCAAAAAAACAGAAAAATTTATATTTTTTTACATAATAACTTTAAGAAAGTACTTATAATATGTTCTTAAAAAAGGCTAAAATTCTACTAAAACGGAACACTTCAATTTTGTTACTATAATTATAATATAATTTTGACGTGCTGTTGCACGTAAAATTAGGTATTGTATCTTTTATCATATTATTATCGAAAAATTACAGTGGGTACAATTGCCATTTTTATTAGTTTCTAAGAAAGAATTACGTAACTGATTAAATTCTATATTTATCTTCTATTCAAAATGTTCCGTCTCCACAGCTTAATTTAATTTATTAGATAATGTACAATTTTATGCCATCACGTTGATAAAAAATGCCCAAATATAGTCGCCTTCTATGTAGATATCGTAATTATAACCCATAAGATGATATATCAAGGCACTTGTTATCCCTATTAGATATAATATGATTTACTAGTTCTTTACCAAAACATTCCCTAAGACCCACTGTATCTATTTAAAAAAAGCGCCATCAAAATCCTTTGCGTAGTTTTAAAGATTTAAGCACACACAGACACGGACAGATAGCTACAGCGACTGTTTTATACTGTGTATTATTATTTACTAGCTTACCGCCCGTGACTTCGCTCGCTTTGTCTAAAACCTAATAAATTATAAACTAAAATCTTCCTTGAGAATCACTATCTATTAAAAAAACCGCATCAAAATCCGTTGCTTAGTTTTAAAGATTTAAGCGTACAAAGGGATATAGGGATTAGGGACAGAGAAAGCGATTTGTTTTTAAATACTACGTAGTGATATAAATTTTCATGTTTTACGGTTCACAAGTAACTTCTAAATTACACGTTTCTTATCTTATAAGTAAAAGGCAATGCATTATATTTTATTAGCGTTACAATGTTTTATTGTGAAACAAACTCGATACAGTTGAGATAGACACGGTTTATTTGTTATAATAGCATTTAAAATATTTTCTTGTTTATAATGCGAGTAATTTCTGTGAAAATCTTAAAATAACATTCGCTTATAAATTGGAGCTTGATAACCATATTCAAAGGAAATAAACTTTGCTTAAGGATAATACAAATAAGGATATTATTAAGGATAGCGTAGCTTTATTTTATTTTTATTGTGGTTAGGGAAGCGCTTGACCACAATCTCGCTGATTTGGCCCAAGATGACATTTACACGATGATTTCTTCAGTGCGGCTTCTTCGTAGTAAATTTTAACAGATAACAGCTTAAGGGTAATACAAAAATATACGTTCGGTGGATGGATCCAAATTTACAATGAGACAACGTGAGAAACACCAGCTTTCAGATGAAAAAAGAAGCATGCACATTGATTTACCTCAAAAATCTATGAAGTGAGGGCAAAAAATTGTTGAATTGAAAACGAAGAAAGATAACAATTTTGAAATCGGAAAAATCAGAGCAAATCTGCTAAAAATCATACAAATACACATTAAAATTCAAGAAAAGGTAAACATAGTTCGCATATACTCATTGTAGACGCAAAAACAATAACTGAAAGCATAAAAGATCAAAGAACTGGTTAATAATGGCTCGTTTAATAACCACTGTTGAGGGCAATTAAATCTTAATTAGTCGTCTAGAATTGATGGCTCTTATAGTGCCCAAGTAGACGATATTACGTCAATTGAGGCAGAATATAACAAACCTCATATTTCTATGCTTCAGTTTTCTGGGCATTTTTGTCGCATGACATCTTTAGGAGGAAAATCTTCATTTTCAAACTTGGCTAGTTTATCTTCGTCAAAGTTGTCTTTCTGTTTTCGATTTCAGTTAAAATTTGGTTCATTATCTAAATCGTACTTGAAGTTCTTATATTAATCATTTATAGGATAGGAAATCAGACTAAGACCATCATCATACATGATGATTTCTTTAGTGCGGCTTCTTGTAAATTTTAAGAGATAGGATAAAAATTATTGCTGATTTAATGATCCAGATAGGCGATTATCTTTAGTTTCACTTTTTGCTGTAATCATTAATCAGCGCTTTCAATAAAAATTGGTGTAGGTATTATTTTGTCTCGAAAATGAATTCAAAGCAGTCGATCAGGACGTGACGCATTTACTGCTACTATTTAAAGCTGACGTAAATAATATCTGTTTGGTTTTATCACTGACCTAGACCAATATCCTCTTGAACCGAAACAAACCTAGTATTTCTCCGTTTCAGGCAAGATCTAGACCATGATAGCGGCGACCATTCATTTAAAGGTTACGAGGGAAGGAAAACACTTGACGCTTGCATCACTGCTGGTAATTTTCAGCGACAATTTACCTGTTAAATACCTGATAGACATGCGCAGGCGCCGGCTCCACGCATATCAAAGGCTAACCCGTCAGTGTCACTCGGAACGGCAATGCGAGTGGTCGTCGCGGCCATACGCGTCGATAAAAAATATTTAACGCGTTGTTAGTAAATAAGCGTTGACAATTTAATATCAATTGAACTCGTCTACGTGTGTGCTAGTTTGTGTTTCACCCGTTGGATTGCTCAACGTTCCGGTATATGGTATAATTTGGCACGCTTCGCCATTGTTTATTTTGATGCCGCCTGATTCCTACATTTCAGCGATAACAGCGGCAACAACACGTGTGCTGACCTAAAGGAATTCGTTGATAAACAAAACATCCATTATATCCCCAAAAATAATATGATCCCATGAAAACAGTCGCGTACGTACACATTAATGATTCTATCAATGAGCGAAATGTACAACAATAATGGGAGTCAAGTGTTCAAGTCACATACATATTTGAACACGGAGGCTTTTATTTCTGAGCTGATAAAGTTTACATTAGTCTGTCGCCAATGTTTGGAAAAGAAACGAGCTCCAGATGTTTAATGGGAGTGTATTTAATACGTTTATTAACTTGATATGTGTACGTTACATATGCGTTGGTCGTCATTGATTCATTTTATTGCATAGCTGGAGGTTCTGGGTCAAAGTCAACTCCTGTGACTTGTATCCTACCGATTGGACACTCGGCCGGCTTTTTATTGCACTTTTTTATACGCGAGACAGGTTTAAGTGTTATTGTATTAGAATTAAATGGCCACTGATTTGTGTTTTGCTAAATTAACGGGCAGCTGACACTCAAAACACCGGTTGATCGCGGCCGCGGAGTTATCAAGTTATCAAAATTGACATACGTCTATACAACGTGTTTTTGTTTGTTTCGTACTAAACTAGCCGGTTTTTCTCGCATAATAATGCTATTTTTAAAGGTTTTCCCGCATTCGCACGGTTTACGAGTTACATTATAACTAATCGAAGTTATGTAGTTTTGTGTGTGATGGTAATGATGATGATAGTTCTTCTAATGATCAATTGACGCTTCCATAGATATTAATTGATATGAATTAATTCTAAGAAAATAAACATAGTGGTCTTATCAATTAAGACAGTTAATTACAAGTTTTATTATTTTGACGTTTTACAATCAACGTGATATTGTTATTCAATAAACATATGTCTAATAATAAGGTTTCATTTTCAGTTTTAAAGCATAAGTTTTTCATAGAGATTTTTCATTCTAAATTAAATAAATAAATGATTGCATTAATTTGTTTGTTATGAAAATTTCTAAAGCCGAAAAACAAATAGTTGTATAGGAAAATTTTCAATTTTGGCACCATGTGAGTGAAGAACTTAATTTATTGTCAGTTTTAGCACGATTTTGTTATTATTTAGGTACTAAATTATATTCTCAATCTATACTAATATTTTAAAGCTGAAGAGATTGTTTGTTTAAACGCTAATCTCAGGAACTACTGTTCCAATTTTCGGTGTTAGATAACCCATTTATCGAGGAAGGCTTCTATATCATCGTGCTAAGACCGACAGGAGCGGAGCAATGAAACCGCGGAGCACAGATAATTTTACATAAACTTGCTATCTCCGTGGTATTTATAAATTTATTCGTAATACTTGAAAATAAAGTATTGTTCGAATAATTATAGTCTTCGCCGATGATTAGCAGGTAAATTAACACCGTATTTAGGTACACTTACTATCACCAACAAACAGGTTGTGGACGACATACATTCGATTGTTTTATAATTGCAGCAACATTAAAAACGTATTTTATTGGTATTCTCGCATTCTTTACATTGATTCGTGTTTAATTTTAGATTAGAAATAAACTACATGTCAATGTTTTATTAGCGTTCAATAAGTGGCACGTCAAAATGTAGCTAATTAGCCACATTTTACATCAGTTGTCTGTTTTTCGTTCACGATAGTTGAATCATGCCACTTAGACGTGTAAATCGTGTGTGCGTTCATCGAATGTACTGTTGGTAACGTAAATACACTTTTTACTTGTAAATGTAATATCTTAGTGAGTAAAATTATACAAATTCCAGTGAGGTTTCTGAGTAATTAGTGATCTGTGTTCCCCGACGAGTACAATATGGGGCTCTTCAAGCGTAGAGTGGTGCCCTCTAGGGAAGCGCGTTCCATCTTAGACCACATCTCAGCTTATCACCACCCCACATATGATTGTGGTCAAGCGCTTCCCTATCGACAAAAAAAAATCATACATAAATATTATTAGGATTTTGTAGGTATGTCATTAAATGTGTAGTGCATATTTGATGCTATTTATAAATATAACAGACATTTTTTACATGGGTTTTTCGGTTTTCCGACTTCTGCATTTTTGTAATGTTATTTACGGCCATGTACCTAATGGAGAATTTTAATGTAGTTTTTTTCTAGTTGTATTTTTGTTTCGTTCATATATGGAGGAGGCTCTAATATATCTAAATAATACTTGTAACGTTGTTTTATACAGTTTACGTAATGACACATAAAAATTTATTAAAGACGAATTTATTATAATAAATTGTTTATCTTCTCTCTAAATTGCTTTCGTTTACTCGTACTCGTTACAAAATTGGAAATTTCCTTACATTTTTAGATAATAACCTGTTTTTAATACATGAAACAATGCATAGGTATCTAGAATATATTATTTGTCTCTATGTTTACTTTTGCGGCAGTATTTATAATTCTGCGAAGGCATTTAGAGGCTGTGTTCCAAGAATTAAGATTGATTACTCATTGTGTGCATAATTGGCTTAAGGATTAGTTTTGATCCTTTGCAATATTACTATCACTACATAGTATAAAACATAGTCACTTTCTCTGTCCCTATGTTGGTACGCTTAAATCTTTAACCCTACGCAACGCATTTTGATGCGGTGATTCTCGAGGAAAGTTTTGGTATAAAATTTATTGGGTTTTATTCAAAGCGGGTGAAGCCGCGAGCGCAAAGCTAGTTTGATATAAAATCTAAGATGGACACATGTTGGCAGGGGTCATTGACTTCGGAATTAATGTCAATTGCAGATTGACGTATAGTAGTAGACTTAATTGTTTTGCTGGACCCGTTGTGACGAGACTTTCACAGATGTAATGAAGACTAACTTGGACATATTAGTTTGGTAAACGCATCATAAATAAATAAAATATTTATTTAGGAGTAACAAGGACCCATTACAATATTATTACAACACAATACTCAAAAATTACATACAAAAAGTCACTTAAAAATTCACATTAAAAACTATCTGACTTGATGTAGACAGATCGCGGGCGTTCACAAGTCTCGATGTGAAACTAGACTATAACCACCCTGAATTCTGAAATAGGCAGTGTTTTATAGGAGAGTATACACATATTCTCTCTCTCTCTTGTCGGTCCCTCATGTCTGAGGATCGTGGTCAGCATCAGGGTTGCATCTGGAGCGGATGATTTGCCTCCACCGGTCTCTGTCCATGGCGTCTCTTACGACCGTGTAAAAAGTAGTGGCAGATGAGCTTTTGACTTGGTCTGTCCATCGTGTTGGTGAACGACCACGCGATCTTTTTCCCTCCGTGTTCCCAACCACTATCAGTCTCTCCAGATTTTCATCGCCTCTGCGTATCGTGTGGCCGAAGTATGACAAGATGATACACATATTATTCATTATTAATATAATGACAGATTTTAAGCGCTATTAATTATTATTGTTTATCACGATGTTTCGAACACTGTACAAAGATCGTAGTCAATAGCAATGAAATACCAAAACATGAAACTTTACGAAAACACCAGTGCTCTGTCGTAATAAGCTCTATGAAAATACGTGGACAGATACATAATAGCGATACAATTAGGTATATATAATGAGAAATATGACCTTGACTTGTAATGGCTGTAATATGCATTTAATGAGACGCACAATGACGGAACCGAGAGCGATTTTTCACAGTGCAAGTTCAATTGTTTTGTGTAAATAATACGTAGAAGTACTTTTACCTTTTGATGTGAAACTTCTTCAAGCGCGTTGAGAGTAAAATTTCAAGGTCGCGTCATGGAGTAAGGCGACGATTTTGGTATACAGTCCTTTTATTATGACTCCGGTTATATTGACCAACCGCTTATTATGACGTATTACACAGCGAATTTTGCCAAAGAAGTTTCACTTCTGACACGTGTGCTCGGCACACACGCTCTTTTTTTGCCTATTTTGTGTATGAGTGTATGCGTTGTAGTTTTAGTCGTTCGTAAGATTTGTTTTATCACTAAAAATTATGTTGTGAATGCACATAATTTGTTGTAAATAATATGTATGTACATTTAATAAACTCTTATTTTTTCCCAATCTTAAAAAAATAATTAACTCAATCGTGTATAATACCTACCTTGGATATTTTTTTGCAAGTGTTATACACACAAATGTGATGACATCTAAAAGTTAACAAAAACCATTATACCTATTTGAATTGTTAGTAAGTAGATTTTTTGCGAGCTTATTTATTTCCTTATCTATCGACGATGAGGGCTGAGGCGTATATAAAGTTATTTTTATTTCTATACTTTATTTATATAATTTGTCACTTTTATATTCGTTATTCTTACTTGACGTTTCGCAAAATCGCATCTAAATCGTAACATCATACCCGCATATATTTTTTAATATTCATAACTGTGCAACGTTACTGTCACCTTAACATATTTGTTGTATACGGGCGTGAGATAGGCTTCAGAACTTTATTGGTTAATAGCTTTCGAATTTTATCGTGCCAATCTTATATATAAAAATGAATCGCAAAATGTGTTGGTAAGCGCATAACTCGAGAACGGCTGAACCGATTTCGATAATTCTTTTTTTATTATATTTCTTGAAGTACGAGGATGGTTCTTATGTAGAGAAAACGTAAATATGTACCACGGGCGAAGCCGGGGCGGACCGCTAGTCTTATATATAAAAATGAATCGCAAAATGTGTTGGTAAGCGCATAACTCGAGAACGGCTGAACCGATTTCGAAAATTCTTTTTTTATTATATTCCTAATTCCTAGTACGAGGATGGTTCTTATGTAGAGAAAACGTAAACATGTACCACGGGCGAAGCCGGGGCGGACCGCTAGTTAGTAATAAATACTAGCTGTGACCCGCGGTTTTACCTGCATTGATCCGCTCCTGTTGGTCTTAGCGTGATGATATAATAGCCTATAGCCTTCCTCGATAAATGGGCTATCTAACACCGAAATATTTTTTCAAATCGGACCAGTAGTTCCTGATATTAGAGCGTTCAAACAAACAAACTCTTCAGCTTTATAATATTAGTACAGGTATATTTAGACTGACTTAAAATTAATGTTATGTTATGGTGGATAATCATTATTCCTACAGGCACTAATCCTCGGATTAATATCTTTTATATGACACATTTAACGGGACCATCTTGTTTTCGAGTTATGCGAATGCAAACATTCTTGCAAAAGTTTACGTTACTTGATAAATGATAAGTTATATGAAACTTTACGATAAGCGTATGTAACAAGCGGCTTTGTCTGCATAGTCCAATACCCAACAAATTATATACATATTAAAATATAAACTTTAAGTACCATGCTATCCATTGGTGAAAACAGCATGAAAATCGTTGCAGTAGTTTTTTAATTATCGCTAACAGACAGACAGACGCAGCGGAATTGTTAAATAATACCTATGCAGTAATGATGGTCCCTGTTCTCTACATTGCTCAAAATATTAAATAAAACAATTGTTTCAAAAAACATGCAGTTTATCCTCATAAAAATCACTTATATGTATGTATAAACAACATTGGACATGGAATTTTATAGCAATTTTCGAATGAGTCACGATTACGTAAAAATAAATGTCAATGTACTTGAATGCATCGAGAATGGATATAATGCAAGTATGTATTTTAAGATAAAAATATATGTATGAGGTAAACGTTGTACAAACGATATGGGAATAGGGATATAACCAAAAAAAAAGGGATATAACCAAACTATACTGTTTGAAATGTAACCGTTACGTGCTGGCCACGGACAATTCGCTATAGCGAAAATTCGCGCGGCGCGACTAGCGGCGCGTCTTGCGAATGAATCAAATGTATGGAAATGTACTGGGCATGCCACGCGCAGCGGCGACCAGCGAGACGACCGGCGAATTTCCCCGAGCGAATCGCGCGGCACGACTAGCGATCGAAACAAATGTATGAGTTATTACGGCGCAGGCCACGGAGTCGAGCGGCAGACGCGGCGACTACTCCCGGAGCGAACTTAATTTAAAATAGTTTGTTTTTTTTTCGCAAAAATGGAGACGGAAGCTTTTATTGCAGAAATTCTAGCTAGACCAGCTATTTGGAAGTCTAGCCACCCGCAACATAATTTTTCATCATGCCTATATTTTTCATATTTTTGGTGGAATTCTCCGTCTGTAACACGATTTCTATTTAATTCGTGTACTCCACTATATCTTCCAAACATTAAATCTTGAGCAAAAAAGCTGCTACTCTCCAAACAACGTCGAGCTAACTTTGATAAAGCTATCTCGTCTCCTCGTCTACACTGGTCGCGGCGGCGAACGCATTTGCCCGTGGCGTGCTTACCGCGCCGCGCGAATTGCCGCGCCGCCGGTCGCGCCGTCGGTCGCGCCGCCGGTGTCCGTGGCCAAGCTGTTAGATGGAATGAGAGAATACACGTTAATTGTATTCATTGTAAATTGTAATTATTGTTTAAAAAATAATTTACTATTTTGCATGTAAACATTACAATTGGTGGTTACACGTGAATTATTATTATTTAACCTAGTGAAAATCACATTACATGCATAATAATTGTTTTCTATTTCAATAAACGATTTTAGAATTGAACTTGATATTCCCGTCCATGCTTGACCAATTTTCATTTGGAAAATCTCTGAAAATTGCTGCTTATATTGCTTAAAAGATTCTACTGTCCATTGTAATTAACAAAACCCTATCAATTGTGGATTAGCGTGACCATAACTCCAAGTCATCATGGTGACCGCATTCCCTCAAATTCTAACTGATCAAAGCCAGGCGCTAAACACCATTCACAATTACTATTAGTTAAACGAACTAAATTAACCTCATAATAACGAACGCTTATTATTTCATGGGCCTAAATATTGTCTCGTAAATTTTCATTATTATTCATTAAAGTAATTACTCGCTGGGTGGCCTTCAAATAATTATCTATTGTTACTGTACCGATACATGGGCTGTTTTATGCTTGAGAAATAACTAAATATAATTTATTAAAAAATTAAATTTTAGGTCCTTGATAAGTGTACAAAGTTTGCATTAAATCTGTCCGTTTAAAGTGGGTCAGAATCAAGTCTACAAACACAGTTGAAGCTCATATTTGAATATTTCTTTTTTACTAGAATTTTGCTTCCTATATTCTATGCATTTGTATTGTGCATTACTCCATTCAAACATTTTTGCAAATTTTCGGGTATAAATATTAACTAAACGAATTTGTAGGACGATATCGAAGTCATTACTTACCTTTACACCTCATGATATGTATAATGTATGTTAAAATATGATCCGAATTGAGAACCTACTCCTTTTTGAAGTCGATTAAAAAATTAATACTCCACACAACGATTCCACCGGTTTGTTTATCATTAGAAGGAGATTCGAAAGCAAACTTATCGGAATGAGGTTAAGATCGCATTGTTTAAGACCCGTGTCAAATGGGCTGACACTTTGCGTATTTTTTGTATGTATATTTGACCGTGACCCGCGAAATGGACCAATCATAGCGGATTATGTATTAATCTTTTGCTTGACAGCCCGCTAAATGGTTTTTTCTTGGCAGGCTTTATCAATTATGTAAAGCGGGCTACTCACACACCTGCCGCAGGGACAATCTCGGTTGCACGGCAGCCAATTTGGGGTCCAATTGTATATGTACCATACCATACCATACCATAATACGTATGTGCTTTTAAATACTTTTAAAAATATTATCCCAATATTACGGGATGAATTATTATGCATAATAATAATAATATCAAATAATGTGAAAGACATGACATGAGAGCATTATTGTTAACATTTTTTTCAACATAGGTATCTAGTCAAATAAAATGATAACAGAATACAAGGCGATTACTTATCACTATAGTCATAAGTTTTTTACACAACTCTTACACAATCGGTATTAAATCTTGAGTTTTATATGACGATGTATCGTTTGTAAGACACTTGTAATTAACTAGCTTTCCGCCCGCGGCTACGCCCGCTTTTGTCTAAATAATATACTTAAACTTTCCTCTTGAATCACTCTATCTATTAAAAAAACCGGCCAAGTGCGAGTCGGGCTCGCGCACAAAGGGTTCCGTAGCAGCAAATATAATAAATTACAGTTAAATCAACCTATCTCAAAAACTATAAGAGATACTTTGATCAAACCAAAAATCGTTGAAAGAGTTAATTAGCATGCATCACCTCTATTTTTTTTAGAATTTTATACCCCGTAGTTATAAAAATAGAGGGGGGGGGGACATACTTTTTACGACTTTGAGAGCTGATATCTCAAAAACCGTTCACTTTAAGAAAAATGTTTTTTAGAAAACTTTATATCATTTTAAAAGACCTTTCCATTGATACCCCACACGGGTATGTACATCGAAAAAAAAAATTTCATCCCTCAGTTACATGTATGGGGGGCCCCACCCCCAATTCTTTTTTTTACTATTTAGTGTCATATTTTTGTAGCGGTTCATACAACACATATTCCCATCAAATTTCATCACTGTAGTACTTATAGTTTCCGAGTAAATCGGCTGTGACAGACGGACAGACGGACAGACGGACAGACGGACATGACGAAACTATAAGGGTTCCGTTTTTGCCATTTTGGCTACGGAACCCTAAAAACCGCATGAAAATCATACAGTGGGACAAAGAAACCGACTTTGTTTTATATTTTGAAGTGATGTATGCTAGTAGCGTAATTATTGTCGGCCATTTCTAATATAATATCACGTAAAACTATCGAGTTTATCTAATACATATAAAATTCTCGTGTTTGTTAAACTCCTGCTAAAATCGAAATGGCTGGACCGATTCTGAACATTTTTTTTTCAGCCCCGTAAATGTTGAGAGTTCAAAGCAGAACAACGTTCGTATAGCTATATACTTTAAAGTTAAATTACTGAAGAAAACTTCAAAGAAGATAGTGTTACATACTTCACATATCATTTTATGTAAATATTTTTTCATAATAAATACAATAATTGCTATACGGTACATATAATTTCATTTATTTTAATTACAAATAACGCTATCTAAACGAGCCACCGCCCGCAGCGCTACGTAAACGTTAACTATAAAATTAAAATAAAGGTTAATAAGCTGAGTACTTGATAATGTCAATTCATAAATCGTTTTCATTAACATAGAGAGATCGAGGCGTTTGTAAATATAGCCGGAGGGTGCGCGTGCGCCACCTTGATAGTATGCAACGTATGTGTGTATGTAATGACAAACTGGTATTAATGTGTATGTATTTTAACACTTGACTTGACGTATGTATGGCCCGCGGCTTTGCTTGCGTAGTAGGGATGGTATTGGCTAAATACAAATTGTAGAGATAGCATCATAATCTTGTCTTTCATAGTAATTATTTGTGTTTTTCTTCTCTATACATTTTCATATTCGTATGTAACCGTCTCCCTTAAGCTCAATTTGACCCACTTTACACGGATAGATTTAATTCAAACTTTGTACATTTATCCCGTATCGGTGACAACATAACAATTTCGTGAGCATGCATGTTTTTTAGTTTAAAATTAACTGGATATATTAATTGTTATTACGCAGTCCACCTTTCTATTTAACCCATCCCGACGATACTCTCGTATCCTCCAAACACTAAAGAATAAACTCATCTATTGTAACACAATAGAAGCCACATGGTGCAGATTTTGGGATAACAATAACAAAAGTGAACGTTATCGGTAAACATAATTTAGCGCAATTTATACATGCTTGTGGGCCGAGTCGTTACAGATAAATCGTGAATCATGTACATACATGCTGGAAGCTGTAAACAATGCATATTTGTATTGGCGAAAGCTGGATTGCCGTACATCTTGAAGTAGGTATATAATACCTAGTTTGATAGAGGATGCTTCATTTATGGATTTGATCGGGAATTTATATGGTCGTGAGTACTCTTCACTACATAGTATAAAACAATTTCCCTATCGCTGTCTGTCCGTCCCTATGTATGCTTATGTTTTAATGACAAAATTATTACGGCAAAATTTATAGAAAAAAATACAGCCGCCATTGTCGTCAGGACAGCTGTTGCCATAGTGTTTCCATGATTTCAAAAATTCATTCTCCCAAAAGTTGGGGAGTTGATGTAAAGTTAATTAATTTTAAAATTACGATAAAATAATTTGATACAAAATACAAATTTATTTTTGCATTTTCTTCTCACAAAAAAATTGTATACTATGCTAACCCTTATATAACAACCATATTTAAAAAAAATATCACAGCCAATTAACGCTGTCTTCGACATTTGTTATATATGTCCTATACGTAACCTATGTGTGATATCTATGTCGGGAAATGTCGTGTTTGGAAAGTCCCGAATGCGTTGTGATACAGGGACTTACTCATTGTTGCGAGGACGGTTTTAATCATGATTCACTTTGTTATGCCAGGCTAAAGTACTTTTTAACAATCTAGTTCAATAGGATAGAGATAAATATTTTATTAAGGCCTAGTTGTTAATTTATACTAGACTAGCTGCGCCCCGCGGTTTCACCCACATGGCTCCGCATCTGTTGGTATAAGCGTGCTGCGTGATGATATATAGCCTTCCTCGATAAATGGGCTATCCAACACCGAAAGAATTTTTCAAATCGGACCAGTAGTTCTTGAGATTAGCGCGTTCAAACAAACAAACTCTATATAGTGTCTGTCTTGTTTTTACATTGATTAAAGTTAAACTTTAAAAAAAATGAAATTATGACTATTTAATACAAAAATATTCTGCGAAGATGTTTAGAACTTTACGATTACGTACAATAATAAGAAACAGGTTATATTTCGGTGTCACTGCAATAATTAAATTAGTTTGGAAAATCCAAAAGTGCACGCCTCATAATTTTTTTTAATAATTATTTTTTATCAATTATTATTTTTGTTTATTTAATAACAATTAAACCACATCGAATCAGACCCTGAAAAATGAAAGGGTTCTATTCCTGAGCATACTCAAGCGTAAGAGAAAAAAAAAGACTCGATTAGTAAAGTATTTCGGTCGCTATCGTGTTAACAAGAAAAAGGATCCGCACATACAGACACACGGACGTCCAAGACAGAACTTTTTTAAACTGTTTTTTAACTAGTTTAAATAACAAAAATGACATCAAAAATATCATGAACGTTAAAAATAGTGTTTTTTTCTTAATATGTGTGTGTATGTATTATCTTACAAGTGCAATGTATGATACATAAAGACATTTTAAGTTTGAAAAATCGATGTTTTGCGCGAAGTGACAGTAGTACCCACCTCAACGCTTCGCTTATGAGGCGTGCAATAGATGTAGCAATTACACGCAATGTATTAATAGTAAATAAAGTTGATAGTAAATATATTTTATTTTATAGCTTTTGCAATGAGCTGGATCAATAAATTGGCTAATGATTCATAATAATTATCTGTACGACTCGATTAAAGTTCGACGAACCGTTGTGAATAATATTTTCTATCGTTTTTATATTTATTTATGTTTTATACGGGAATTGGTGTTAATGGATGTAATGTTTGAAGTATACATAGATATGAAAAAACGTTGTCTAAGTATATTCTGGCTGTAAGCCTACTACTACTACATGTATACGACTTTTGAGTATTGACTCTACATCTTCTCTTTGTGGCTCTAATAGAGACTCCGCCAATGTACAGTTAGATCATTTAAAAGTATAAAAAACATATTTACAACACATCTCATTAGTATAATTTAAATTTTAATTATACTTAATGCAAAAAAATAATATTTTAATGATTAATAGAATTTTAACAACACCAAATTCGTTGGCAATATGATAACTTTCATTCACATAATATTATTATACTTACTTAACTATTTCTAAATTAGAAGTTTTAAATCTATTCCAGAACCTTTTCCACAGTTACCTTAATACATAATATAATACTCAGAAAGGGTAATTTTTATAAACTAGCGGTCTGCCCCTGCTTCGCCTGTGGTACCTACATGTTTACGTTTTTTTTTTCATAAGAACCATCCTCGTACTTCAAGGAATAGATTCCGCAGCGCACACGATGACAGAATTTTTAATAAGGAATTTTTTTACACCTTGGGTTACATATGCAGCTTTCTAATGAAATAAAAGTTAAAACCATACATACATAGTTACATACATACATACATAATTACAAACCTTTCCTCTTTATAATATTAGTATAGATATAGATATAGAAGTATAAATATAGCTATATCTGGAAGTAATAAATATAGTTTCTTGCTCTATGACTTTAACTTAATGAATAGGTATTTTAACCCACAGTGTAAAGTTGATAATCTTTAATCATACGATATTAATTCATAAACCTAATTATGCTAATTTTGAGAATAAAACACTAAACCGCATTACAGATTAAATTAAATTACAGGAAATAAAGTTAAGAATTTCTTGAAATTCATATTTTATCTACTTTGTTAATATGCATACAATATATATGTACTAGTATGTATGTACAATCTACATACATAAAATTACCATCAAGAGAAGAAACTAGATAGGATTTTCCAATAGAATAATATGATTAATTGTACGTAAGCAAATATAAAAATATACAAAATGCATATAGCAAATCTGTGTGCATAACATATGATATTATTTATATTATACAGAAAGAGGGTCGCGGGTGAAACCGCGGGGCGCAGCTAGTCATACATAAAGTCTTTACTAAGATTAATATTCTTAATATTATAAATTGATAAGCCATGTAAGTAAAACAATTCAAGTGATGCGCTCTGGACAGTTTATTTTTATCGATAAGAAACGAGTTAAACCTCTGTTATGAAATTGTGACTGGACATCAAGCATATTTTTTTTATTTTCCTCCTAATATTTGGGTCATGGTGAACAGCACTATGCAGGGCATGTGTGGTGAATTATAATTATAATATAATAATAAATGTAACACCTTACTTTTACTGCTTCACTACATAGTATAAAACAAAGTCGCTTTCTCTGTCCCTATGTCCCTACTCCCTATGTATGCTTAAGGCCGGGACTCCACCAAAGCAGAGATGTGTGCGGTGTGCTGTGTGCTGTGCGAGAAGAGATGTTTTTCAGCTCGCGGGACTCCACCAAAGAGGAGATGTGTGCGGTGTGCTGTGTGCTGTGCGAGAAGAGATGTTTCGGGGCTCGCGTGGGGTTCTGCGGGTTGCAAGCGGGCGAGAGGGGGGAGGGTGACATCGCTCACTGCACGCCGCTCACATCTCTCGTCTCCACTGCGCGTCGTCCGCGCACAGCTCACATCTCCGCTTCCATCGCGACATACAAATATTACACATCTCCGCACAGCGATCTCCACTGAAGCTGAGCGGAGAGGAGACGTGTCAATAACTCAATTCTATTGGTTGTTTAAAAAACATCTCCTCTCCGCTCGTCTCGTCTCCGCTTTGGTGGAGTCCCGGCCTAAGTCTTTAAAACTACGCAACGGATTTTATGCGTTTTTTTTAAATAGATAGAGTGATTCAAGAGGAAGGTTTTAGTATATAATTTATTATGTTTTAGACAAAGCGGGCGAAGCCGCGGGCGGCAAGCTAGTTGCAAATAAATAGAGGGTCACGATTCCGTCCAAACGGATTTTTAGACAAATATGTAGTTCTATGTACCTATGTAGTTGTTGTTTTGTATGAAGTAGGAACTCTCATTACAATTATAATGATTTTAATATAAAAGCAATGTTGTAAAAACTGAATGTTTGTAATTTATGAATGAAATAAATTTAGAGAATATTATTTGATATTTTACGTGAGCTAATTTGAAAAATGAGGTATCATATTATACGATTAAAGGTGAAATTCATATATCCATGTTACTAAAGAGACTAATAAAAAAAAAGTTTAAATCAATACGTCTCCAATCCAATTGTTCATTTAAATCATTTTCTTCAAACTTTTCCTATATCCTAAGGTTGCCTGGAAGATATCGCTTCTTAGCGATAAGGCCGCCTATTTGTACCGCTCCAGTGTGTATTATTATTGTTTTATTTTGTTTTGTTTTGTGTGTGCAAATAAAGTGTTTTTTTATTTTTACGTCATCATAATTCCAGCTAATAAGCACAGAGTAATAAACAGAAATGTCATGCGTTTTATTTTATTATCAAGTTGAAATAATTAAAGTGGATTGTATAAATCGCGGCAATTTTCATATACACACCTCATTATATGCTTATATATATGCTTATATAGCTTGTAAAACACCAGTGATTCATGTAGCCTTGTGTTTCTTTCGCGAAAACTTATCTAGATAAATAATTAAGAGGTAGGTAATAGGTATAATTGTTTGACGTCTTGTCGTTGTTAGGGACGGTAATAATTGCGTCAGAAGGTTTGATCAATAGTAGGTACATCCTTTCCTACTAATATCTTAATACTATTATAAAGGCGAAAGTTTGTATGGATGTTTGTTACTCTTTCACGCAAAAACTACTGAACCGATTACAATGAAATTTAGCACACATATAGAGGGTAACTTGGAGTAACACATAGGATAGGTTTCATCCCGGAAATCCCACGGGAACGGGAACTATGCGGGTTTTTCTTTGAAAACGCGGGCGAAGCCGCGGGCGGAAATCTAGTTATAAAATAATGCGTAAGTTTGTGAGGATGGATGTATGTGTATGTATGTTTGTTACTCTTTCACGCAAGTACTACGGAACCGATTAACTTGCATTAACACATAATATAGGTTTAATCCCGGAAATCCCACGGGAACGGGAACTATGCGGGTTTATCTTTGAAACATATAAAAATAAATAATAACCAAAATCTACACAAAACAGCGCAATATTTGAAACTCGGTAGTAGCAACAAATATGACAGCATCATTACACATTGATTGATAAAAATAATTTATAGCTCGCACATCGTATGGGAACCTTCACCTTAAGAAATCGGGCCACTTGTGTAGCGACCACCCAATATCGTGACTGTTTCCATTGTAGCACGGCACGGGATTTTAATTTGATACGAAAGTTCGAACCCCATTGCAACGTTGTATAGCATTACCTTAGCTTACACTGTATAGCAAACAATGGGTATGGCAATTCGATTAAGTAGTTACGTAGGTCTTAAGTGAGATGAAAGGACAATTATTTTATAAATAAAATCTGGTTTTACTTATATTTTCAAAGAAAAGAAAATTACAATTATCAAAATTAACGTTCAATTAAAATTATTTATTTGTATGCAATGATAGTCAATTTGTTTAAAGTCCTCAATATATTAGTAACTAGCGGTCCGCCCCGGCATCGCCCGTGGTACATATTTACGTTTTCTCTACATAAGAACCATCCTCGTACTTCAAGGAATATAATAAAAAAAGAATTATCGAAATCGGTTCAGCCGTTCTCGAGTTATGCGCTTACCAACACATTTTGCGATTCATTTTTATATATAAGAAGAAGAAGATTTTGAATTATATAGTTCACACCAATGTTTGTATTTTTAGATATTTTATTTATTAAGATTTACGATTTCGGTCTATTTTCCGTGATGAAATGGAAACATATTTATTATTTTTGATACCGTTAAATTTGTATTGCCAATAATAATATATTTCTTTTAATTAGGTATTGCGATTTCGACATGCAATTTTATATAAAGCGTTCATGTGCGCCGTGTGTGAGCGTGAAGGTTATATTATTTAGTTATTTACATGGAAAAGGCATATTTTAAATAATAATTAAGAATTGGGTTGCTATTTGAAGAAGAGAAGAGAAAACCGAAACTCAATATCCAACTTGAAATGGACACTAAATAAATATCAAAATACAATCTACACCACTTAGTATTTTTCAAAAACGGTAGTAGTTTCAGAGATTTATTTGGTTGCAGTTCATAATAAGAAAAATGTATTTCAAAATATCAACTGTCTATGTGGTCCATTTTGCATTAAGTTAAACAACGAATACAGGCTTGTTACTCAGAAGTAAAAATAAATACAGTGCAACCTCGATATAACAAATCTGAAGGGAACAAATAAATATTCGTTATATCAAGTAATTCGTTGAACTGAGGTTCGTTATGTTGAGGTTAGGTTGGTCTAAAATTCGTTATAAAGAGGTCTTTTACGTTTCTGATCCATTTCAACTTGAATCTTTAACAGTAGTGACGAGCAGCAGTGTTCACATTACTTTCCAATTTAAATTAAACAAAAATGATCGTTTTACGAACAAAAGCATGTCGAAACCTGTCGCAACATGAATCACATACTATGAGATTAAGAATCATTACATTGGTTTGAACTTTATATAAAGGTTTTGGGTTGACGAAATTCGTTAATTAGAGGTATTTATACTTTTCTTGATAGTTAAAAATTCGTTATAAAGAGGTGGTTCGCAAAAAATGTTCGTAATGTAAAGGGATATTTTATATTGAATCTTATGGACAATTCAAGGGGATTACGAAAAATTCGTTAAATCGAGGAAATCGTTATATTGAGGTACGTTATATTAAGGTTGCACTGTATTAGTATAAAAGTCATCCATGAATATTTGGGGAGTTTTCAAACATTTTACATAACATTTCATATAGCTTATTATTAATAAACATTTGCAAGATATTTACGATAGAATTTATTTTAACGGATCGAAGCTGTTCTGAACAATGAGCAATTTATTTTAAATAGATCTTTAGATGTTTGATTGTTGACGCTAAGTTATTAATAATATGTTACTTAGTTTTGCAACGGGATGAATGAATTGAATTTACTTAAAACTTTAAAAATATATTTTAGTTGTAGTATTGAAGTCCCCAAGTGAGGTAAGGGGCAGATGCATTATTCATACATCTGTGAAATATTTGATCAACCTTCTGTGTCCTGCCAGACCGAGACATTTTTTTTCTTCGTCTCCACCCGGAATCGAACCCAGGACCCGAACAGGTCAGTCGTTTAAGTATTCATAAAGATGTGTAAGAAACCTACTAAATATTATAGAAGGTTTGTCTTATCACATCCAGGGCTAAAACGATGTTGATATAAGGCATGGTATCTATAGTAGGTATATTCTTTAAAATGGCCATTACAATTTACATACTGTATTGATTTTAATTTATTTAAAACCGATAAGACCCATAAGTTAATTCTATAATTATTTTCCTCATGCACGGGGATTTTCCAATACTATAATTACAACCTAGTTCACACTTAGTACTTTCTCGAATATATCTAAAGCACCGGTATTAATGCGTTCAACCTTGATAATAGCAATGTCCCCGATTCTCAAACGGTTGCGCAAGCGCATCGGGTGCAGGTGTTTACGGTTACAAACAAAATAACAAACATTGGGATACTGTTGTTGGATTATTTCAGTGTCAAGATTACAGTTACAAGGTTGGGTTAATTTTACGGACGGTGGTTTTTGATGTTGATAAACGTTTAACGTCAACAAGTTTCACTTTATTTGTGATAATGTTGTGAATTGATACGATGTTACATGTGTGTTTTTATTATAGTCCATAGACTATAGGGCTGATTTTTAAATCCTTGCTTAAAACTTATTCGTCGAATAATGTATAAAACTACCATTTTATAAAACGTATTCTAATTGTCCGTATTTGACAGTTTACGTGACATTTTAATATTATCGTGTAATACTTTATTGGACGAATAAGTTTTATCCAAGCATTGAAAAATCGGTCCACGTATTCTAATTGCCCGTATTTGGCAGTTTATGTGACATTTTAATATTATCGTGTAATACTTTATTGGACGGATAAGTTTCATCCAAGCATTGAAAAATCGGCCCTATAATAAATGCACTGTTTTATTAAAATTATTGCTCTTATTTTGCCATACATTTTAACTAGACCAAGTACCTATTGAACTATCTAGTTTCCTATAGCATTGTCGATATCTTTAAAAATATACCGGCTGAATTGATAACCTCCTCCATTTTTTTTAAATCGGGTAAAACCATGTTCATTACATTGTAGGTACACTCACCACCCGGTTCGCATACAGAGCCGCGTTATTACAGTAGTCTAAGTGAGATATTCTATAATATTCAAACATTTGAATAATATGTCGTGGTGGTGTCAGATCGATATACCAGATGCATTTGAATGAGTGATAATTTCTCGAAGGTTATCCAATACTAAAACGTAAGCAAATAGTACACGGATTTGTTTGTCATTGGTCGTTTTATTATCTGTGGTATTAGTTTATCTGTATCTAGTTTATGGTATTATTTTATACAAGTAGGAGACAAGAATATAAGAAATCTATGGAAGACGGGCCAGTTATCGAATGTCGCGATAAGACAGATAAATGTATGTATGTAGAATCAATATACTTGTTATGACAAGATAATTTTTTTGTACATTGCGTTTTTAATACGCTTTTATTAGCGTCATCTATGCTTTTGTACGTAATGTACATGTTTGTATGTAACCGACTCCTATGTACTCGATTTTGACCCACTTTAAACGGATAGATTCAATTCAAACATTGTACCTTGTAATAAGGTATTACAGATAAATAGGGCTCGTTGAATATGCTATTTTCTGTTGCAAGCTAATTAAATTTCTTTACAATACTTTACAAAACGTACTTATAAATTTTAAAGTAATATCTGTGTTATAATTAAATCGTAAACAACAAGCATTGAAGTCAGTTAAGTTCTAAATTATACGCTACAGAAATACAGTATACAAACGTGCCGGCGGCGACTCATGCGTAACTAATTTTTCATTAAACGACACGATTGCGTTGCGTTAGCTTACTGTTTATTATTGTATACTGTCGCCCTTTCGGGTACCTTGTTTTGTAATATTGATTCTTATTTTAATAGATTGGTTGACTTATGACTTGTTGTAGCCCGCGATGTTACGTGTAGCTATGTATTGAAAAAAGTAAAGTTCTATAAACAGTCATTTAACAGTACTTACAGAAAAGCGGACAAAATTTCAATGAATAATATGCTTATAATTTAATGTGATTTAATTTATATTAAATATAAGTCCGTCAGTATCTATGGTATCTAAACTTTATTGTAGTTTTTAAAATTCCAATTAGGTATTTTATAAACTTTTACTTCCAAGTCTGTTTTAACTAGTGTTAATTACCATCGGATATTATACCTTATACCGAGAAGAATTGATAATGAAACTAAATAATTTCTTTTAAAAGAAGAGGAGGCAAAAAATAATCAACGTCTGCTGGTTTCAACCGGACCCTTCACGGTTGTCTATTACGGTATACTAAATCTATATAAATAAACGAAATTTATCCTAAAAAATGCTGATACTATTCTGATGGAAAAGATATAGGAATAGGTAACATTTTTGGCAAGTTATTGAACTCGAGAATTTTCAATTTTTATTTTGATAAGTACAGTTTCCCCATTTGAATATTTAAAGAAAAGATGAATGTTATGAATGGTATGAAGACGTTTTGAAGTTAGGACGGGACACAGATAAATAAAAAGACATTCTTATGGTAGTAGCTGTATTATTATTTTTTTCCGGTTCAACAATGTTTTTATTAATTTTATTTATATCTATTGGTCTTCAGTACTCTGTATTGTCTTCATAAAAGACTTCCTTAATGACCGATGCTATCGCCGTTTCCGCAAAATAATCCATTATTTATTTATTAATTAAAAACGTATTCTTTTATTCATAAATTCGTAAATACATATCGATGTTGTTCGTATTAAAACGTATTTATAATTTGATAATTTCATACACCAATGTATTATACATTGGTGTATGAAATTAGTTTATTTTTGCGTAGTTTTTTGCACATGTTTTGTATTTTAGGAAATACATTTCTCGTAGTTTTTTTTCTAGTTTCATATAAGTTTTAAATACTATAATAATTGTTATAACGTGCTGCTGTATATGTGAAGTACCCTTATGGGTTTTAATAAGTATTTATGAAGTTTGGAAGTTACAAATAACTTTTATCAATGTTTAAGTAGAAGCTTTTTATTATATATTTATTACTAGCGGCCGCCCCGGCTTCGCCCGTGGTACATGTTTACGTTTTCTCTACATAAGAACCATCCTCGTACTTCAAGGAATATAATAAAAAAAGAATTATCGAAATCGGTTCAGCCGTTCTCGAGTTATGCGCTTACCAACACATTTTGCGATTCATTTTTATATATAAGATTTAGTATTTACATATCGCTCGGCTGATAGACTCACCTTGAGTGTTCCAGTTCGACGTACTCACTTCTTCGCTAAATCATTTGTTGCCATTGCTGTCAATCTTTGGAATTCTTTGCCACTACCTATTAGAAAAGCTAAAAATGTATCTTCCTTTAAAAACCTTTTGCGACGACACTTTCTCACCACTGCTTTCAACTCGGCACATTAACTATGTTTTTAAATATATGTATTTATACACAGATATGTATGTATGTATTTATAGTATTTTATATTTTGTTATATGTAGTATGTATGTATTTAATAATATTATATAGTATCATGTATATATATATATATATATATATATATAAATCATAGTCATATAAGTATATGTGTATGATGTATATATATTATTAATGTATAATATAATTGTGTATATTCGAGTGCAGTATATTTATCCTTAAGTATCTTTATTTATATAGTTATCTATCCGTAAATCTATTTTAATTATTAAATTTATTTTATTTAATTCTTTTTTTTGTTTTAATTTTTTTTTATCCTTGCTTTTTTTTTTTCTACCACCTACCATTGTCATTTCAGTAAGCTTGTTACCTTTTGCCCAGGTTGCCTGGAAGAGATCACTTCTAAGTGATAAGGCCGCCTAATAAACTATACTGTTTTTTTTGTTTTGTATACTTATATTAGCAATAAGTTTTATATGTATAGTTTTATTGAAGAGTAATAATAAATATAACATACTCATTATTAAAAAACAAAATAGATATTTAATAGGCATATTTTAAAGATAAACTTACTTTCTTCTTAAAGATAAACATAAAGTGTACTTATAGCCTCATAGCATCGTCACGTTTCACACTTAATAACGGTTATCCGGCTACAATTACATACTACGCACTTTAAGTAAGTTATTATTTAATTAAGGAACACTTCCTTATCCTTAACATAAACTAGACAAATCTACATTGTTATACGGAAACAATCATGTATCATTATGTGTAGGGAACTCGGATATATGAACGAAAAATCTCGTTGAGTTTACATTTTTAATACCAACTAGCTTCCCGGTTCTCGCCCGTGCAGTGTTGTCTGAAACTTACCAAATTATATCGTTAACATTTCGCGAGAAACACACTACCCATTTATGAAAACATAATGAAAATCGGTGCAGTAGTTTTTGAGTTTATCGCGAATAAATAGATGCATTATGTAATTACGTATTTATTGTATTTTCTTATGATTGGTAGTATTGTTTTGAGCGTGACCACACAAGCTGTAAAGTGTTCAAAACGTCGGCTTCATTAATTTAATAAATAATCGCATTTGAATCCCTTAAAGTCTCTGTTATTTCTAGATAATATGTAATGATTATTAATTATTATCATTGTTCCGGTACAAAATTCTTCCTCAAGCAGACAATAGGATGCCTAGGCTCAGTGGACACTTCGAAGGTTCTCTACCATCCTTGACTATAGAAAACTGACTGAAATGTAAAAAGTAAGGCCGTCGCGACCTCATTTGCAATAATTATAACGTAAAAACTTATTTGCGCTCTATTTCAAGACAAAAGACAGTTTTTGTAAAGGCCTACAATTTATAGATATGGTAATTCCATGGTAATTAGGTTTTCGAAATGGAGTATGTATGCGACTAAGGTTATAGAAATTTTTATATTGATTTTTAACTCATCTACAAAGCCCCCCGGACCCCGGTGTTATACCGGGGTTCGGTGTAGTTTTGGGTTTGAAGTAAATATCTATATAAATTGTTGCCCTTGAATTGTTCCCATCTCTGATAAGATTTTCTACATAAATACTATCTGTCTTTATATATATTGATTGGCCTTCAAACATAGTTAGGTTTAATATAATATTGCACTATACCATTGGGTCAGGTTTATACAATAATGTTTTAACTTATTTCCTGCTTAGATTAATGGCTTATGACCGTTGCGAATTTGGTAAATGTAAAATAATAACGATCTAAATCACGATATGGTTTAATACAAGTATGCAAAAAAATCTAATGTAATAGGTATATTAATTAGGCTTTGTCCAAATTATAAATTATGGTTGTAACAAATGAATTAATAAATCATATGAAATGGTCCGCCTTTTTCTTATAAGATTAAAAGTTAATAATAAGGAAACATGAACTCGTCTGTTGATTGCTCGTTGCTTGCAGTAAAGATCCATCCTACGTAGAAATAATAAATTACACCATGTGAATAATTCTTATCAAGTATGTTATACTTATTAAGAGTATTCTGGAAGAATAATAATAAAGTAGTTTCCCGCTCACGGCTTCGCCCGTCACAGTAGAGAAGTCAAAGTAAATTCGAAAACGTCAGGGGAACGAGAAATTTAGCATTTGCAGCTCACTAGCCTATTAACTAAATCCAGACACAAAAATCATATCAAAAATATTTTTACAAACAAAAAAAATAATGCGTATACAATTTCGCATTATTATAATAAGGATTAGGATTAGATATGTTTAATAGGATTTTAGATGGCGCCACGTTTAAATAGGTATTATCTAATCTCATTTTTGCATAAAATAATGAATGATATAACGAATATGAGATAACAAAAGAATTGCAATATTATTATGAATTTCGCTACTAAACTTAGGTATACCTACCTCTATTAAGTATTTTTCCACCTTGAAGCAGTCTTATTCCCAGCGTGGGAAAGTGATGGCGCTAGACGTTTTGTATAGCTTTGTCATTTTTCCACACTGGAAATAAATCTGCTATAAGACATTATGGAACTTTAAATACTTAAAAATATACACGAATATAATTTGTAACTCCATTCTAGCCAATACATGTTATTTAAATTTGAATTTAACAATTCGTATTGTATTCGGTAATGCCTCGCCTAAACTCTGCAACGAAATTAATCGTCTTAACTCTTACCAGCGCGTCATACACACACACACACACGTATCAATCTCTTAAGCTGTGTTCACACTATCTTAAGTAGCGTGTACACGCGATAGCATCGCTGACGTATAATCCGTATTCCGATTTATAACTGCATTTATCATTAATTAATTACATTAATCAGATGTATTGATTTGTTTCGATGTTCGATACGTGCGCGTCATTGTTTTTGCGTTGTATTTAAAGAAAATATATAGGGGGCTGTGGTTATATCTTGATCGATTTGCAAATTATTGTGTTAGATTACATTTCAATGTGTTTTGTTTTGTTTTATGTAATGATATTAGTCTAGTGTAGTGTTTGGCAGAAAACTAGAAGTGATTTGTCTATTTTATGTAGGATGGCAACAATTAAGTATCTTGTGAATAAAAAGTGAATGTGTTTGTGTGTATGTTCGTGTAAAGTTTGATTATATTACGATGATTAGATAACGTTACTGCACGGCTAAAATAATTATTTGTCTAACATTCGGTTCAGTACTTATAGCATTTTATATAAAACTAAACATGTACCTAATGCTTTGGGGTAATAAATAAATACATAAATCATCACTAGGTATCTATCCAACGCAAATATGCATACAAAAGCGAATTTTATCCTCCGCTTTTTAAACATCGCTTCTCGGTATCTCATCGCCGTCATAATTCCAGGAAACCCGGCGCAGATCAAACACCATACATTTTAATATTGCTGTTGTGGTTTTAACCTTCGCTAAAGTGTACACTACGCCTTAATTAAAGACGATGATATATTTTTTTTATATTTTGAAATAAAAGACTTTCTAACGGGTTTTAAACAAGATTTATATTTTTATTTTTAATTAACTGTATTTTTTTCTATTCTTTAAAATTGTTCAATTATAATACTGCTTTGAAACTTAAAATCTTATACCCGTATTTGAATACCAGCTACGGTTCGTTTGCGTGGTATTTGTTATTCCCATGTGAATCTCGATCGCGTGGTGAAGTAGGGACAAATATAATTGCCGTATGACTACCGCTATTTTCATTGAATATAATATTAAAATAGGTATATAGGTGGTCTACCAGACGTAAAACATCACCGATAAATATATTTTGAAAAGGTTTTTGTTCTACAATATTTAAGATGATACTAGGGTTGCCAACACTTCATCATCAAAATATAGTATTTTCCAAAATAAGGTGTAAAAAATATAGTACATTTAAAAAAAATATAGTATTTTGTGGGAAAAACAAAAAAAATAGACAAATATATATTTATTTTTATAAAAACTATATTTTTTAAGCTATTGCATAGCTTCTATCTCGGGCCATGAGCGTGGGGACCGATTCCAGAAATTGCGTAACGAAAAACCTCACGCTCCCCACTCCGACGGGCGCGGAGGTGTTGCTTGAAGGCATAGCATGCAATAGCTTTACCGCGGCAGTCCCCGAGTGCCACACGTCTTTTTGCACTTCTTGCACTGTGTAACAGCTTTTTGTTTAAAATAAAAGTGTCAAGCTTTGTCACATTCAAATTTTAAATTAATATAAATCAAAAGCTCATTTTTTATTAATGATACACTACTTCTGTTTCTTTCTTCTCGCCATATGCGCAATAGGTTATATGACTTAGCCATCTTAATAATTAAAAGGCGCGTTCTTATTTTTTTTAATGAAGGATTTGTTTGTAACATTTGTCGGTGTTGAAAATATAGTATTTTTGCGTACTATATATGTTTTCAACAGTATATAGTACGCAGACCCGAAATATAGTACAATACTATATATTATAGTACGGTTGGCAACCCTAGATGATACACATAGTTATTTTGAATTCAAATAGACTTTAATTTTTCCTATATATTTCCATGCACAATATATCCTCAATAACAAACACGTGCGCCAATAAAATGAAATATAGCGCATTGTACACACGACCTCGCTTCGCCCGTCACGGTGTAAACTGCCCTTACTAATTAGGAGGAATTTACGAGGAACGTACTGGAAAATTGCTTTGATAAGATTTTATTATTTGTTTATTTATTGTTTATCGAAAAAAACAATGCATAGTAAAAATATACTTTGTTAAAAAAAAAAAAACAAAGACACGCTTTAAGATAAACACATGAAATGTCCCCGATAAGTGTACAAAGTTTGAATTAAAATCTGTTCGTTTTAAAGTGATTCAAAATCTTCTAAATTACAATCAAACATACTGCAGGTAAAGCCAATAAAAGCGTGCTAAAAATTAAGCTTCTTCCCGCTGTTTTTTCCTATGCATGCAGATATTAAAAATACGCTACTATACGCAACGTATTTTGATGTGGTATTTTTAAAAGTTCTTACAATGATTCAAGAAGATTATATTATGTACATAATATATGACATGCATAATTATAATTTTTGTACCTGTGCGAGCCGGGACGGCCGTTCAATGTAAAACAAACAGAAAAGAAAAATTAAGTAAAAAATATCCTTATTGCTAAAAAGCAATCTTTATTATAGAGAGGCTTGCTATACATTTAATGAATTTTGAGAAGATCTGAGATTATTTATCAAATGTGTTTGTGAGTACCTGTTAATTTGGGCTGTTCAAATATTTGTGATGTGGAGGTTTTGCGTCGTGCTGTTGTCTGTTTTTGTACTGTTACAACGTAGTTTTAAAAGTTACATTGGATCTGATTGGTTTATTTGTTTTGTTTACAATCACTTTACAATTTGTGTTTGATTACTTTTTACTGTCTGGTCTATACAGGGTGTCACACTATTGGTATACTAAGCGCGAAGGGACTTGTAGTTTTACGTACACTGATCACGTAAAAAATACTCAAACAACAAAATTACATCAAAAAATTTTTGCAAAATTTTTCCTGAAAATTCATGTTTTCTTCTCTAGCTTCGCGCAGCCGGCATATACCGCATCTCTAATGTGAGCATTTTGTCTATGAAAACATAATCTTAAACGATAGCTCACGTGCTGGTGGCAAAGTTGGGCGGGTTGCTTGTTATGGGTGTACATAGACTTTTAAGAATTCATCTATTTCAGAAAAAAATGCGTCTGGAATTTTATATGTATTTTTTACGTACTCAGCGTATGCAATACTATAACCTCCTTTGAGCTTAGTATACCAACAGTGGGACACCCTGTATAATGTAGTGTGAGTTAAAGGGACCAAATTTTTATTTTTTATTTATTTATTTAAGGGCCGATTTTTCAATGCTTGGATAAAACTTATTCGTCGAATAATGTACAGAACTACCATTTTAAAAACGTATTCTAATTGCCCGTATTTGACAGTTTACGTGACATTTTAATATTATCGTGTAATACTTTATTGGACGGATAAGTTTTATCCAAGCATTGAAAAATCGGGCCTAAGTATATCAGGCAGCAAATATTATTTTGGAATAAGCTTTCCGCTCGCGCGTGTTATATGTCATCGAGAAAAGCCGTCTTATTTTTCTCGATATTTCTTCCATATCTTTCCCAGAAAAAAGCTAAGTAAAATAATTGCCTGTGGCCTTTTCTTAACGAAAGTAATATTGAATAGTTATCCAGTGTGAAAAAAAGTGTTCTGCAATAAATTATTTATTCTTCTTTCTAATAATTACATTTTAATATTAGACTGGATGTTCAACATATGGAACGCTTCTATGATCCATCGTCTGCTACCAACCAAAGTCTACAATTTTATTTATCGAATCGGCCTTGATTTCCCCAACGTTTTCCCAATCGCGTTATCAACATGCCGGCGCCGATTCTCATCTGACAGAGACGGATTGCAGCCTCTCAGATAAGATATGTAGCACAAATAACCTCCCGTTTATATGAATACCATACAGAGTTTGCAAGATAACATTTACAGCGGTTGCTAGTATCAACTGATTTTGAGTCGTGGGTTTTTCTGCTGTTTTCGTGTGCGAAAATAGCAAAGAGCCTGTCACGCTCTTCTGTGTAAAATTCTCAAGAATTTATTAAAAGGAATTAGGAATCGGTGCAGCCGTTCACGCGTGATAGCGTGACTATAAATAGAAAAAAATATACTTATTTATTTTTCTTGATTTAGTATTGCATTTATTATAGCATTCATTGCAATTTATAAATAATTTGGAAAATCCAAAAGTGCACGCCTCATAATTTTTTTTTAATAATTATTTATTAATTATTATTTTTGTTTATTTAATAACAATTAAACCACATCGAATCAGACCCTGAAAAATGAAAGGGTTCTATTCCTGAGCATACTCAAGCGTAAGAGAAAAAAAAAGACTCGATTAGTAAAGTATTTCGGTCGCTATCGTGTTAACAAGAAAATCCTCCGCACATACAGACACACGGACGTCCAAGACAGAACTTTTTTAAACTGTTTTTTAACTAGTTTAAATAACAAAAATGACATCAAAAATATCATGAATGTTAAAAATAGTGTTTTTTCTTAATATGTGTGTGTATGTATTATCTTACAAGTGCAATGTATGATACATAAAGACATTTTAAGTTTGAAAAATCAGATGTTTTGCGCGAAGTGACAGTAGTACCCACCTCAACGCTTCGCTTATGAGGCGTGCAATATGTAATTAAAAAAATTCAATATCACTAAAACAATTATAGTTTCCCACTGTCTGTCGCTATCAAATTAATGCATTTTCATGTGGATTTTTTAATAAATAGTTCAATGGGAACGTTTTTGGGAATGTCAGTTACCTAAATAAAAATAAGTTGCGTACTACTGGTCGCTATCAATATATCTCGTCACTTGACACACATAGTGTGTGTTAAGGTCGATCGGTTATTGTTTTAGACGGTACAGTGGCTCAGTGATTGTTATTGTATAGACTAGCATTTGAGTCTGGGGTTCGAGGTCAATTTGATGCAAAAAAATTGTGCCTTAAAAGGTACCGTATTGTTAGAGCACAAAGGGACCTATTAAATGATTAAAATTGATTGAAAGGTATCCTGGCTCAGATGGGCTTACAGGCTTCGGATAATTGGCAATTCGGTTATTCGCATTCTACTGTATGTATGTTTTGCAACACATCGAAAATATTACTATTAAGATTACATTACATTTAAAGATCTCTTACGGTCAGTCACGATGGCGCATTCAATTATGTTAAATAAGTTAGATATTCATTATTATATAGCTTGCTTAAATATGAAGTATTATGGTAACGGATCTGTATGCGTTATGATAATTTTAGTTTAGATAGGAGGTAGTTGCGATAATTACAAATACGTAAGTAATAAAATAGTAGAGATAGTGAGAGGTATTTTCATTTGAAAGGTGGTAAATAGATATAAAATCCAGCATTGAGTCTGAACCTACATTATGTGAACATTTGTTTATATTACGTACTTAACAGTTATATTTATAAAATTTTGTATAATTATTAATAATAAACTTTCAAATAATTTATGTTGCATCATGCAGCAGCAATCAGATTATCAGCTTCTTAAAGTGATTTCTTATTAAATATAAGTGTTATTTAATTCAGGTCGTAAATATATTTCAGACCCCTTGGTGATAGCTCGAATTCCGTAGGGTATCCAGACAGAACAACCTTTGCTGGGCATGCTAATAAAACTGTAATATTACACAATTTTAAAATGATGTCACGTCGTGTTAACTTAAACCTCATTTCGTTCCCAACTTAGATACAAATAAATTGTAAAACCACGAGCCATTGGTACGCGCTAAAATTTATCAATCACGACTTTATATAGTTTCATAACGTACAAGGATTTCACTTTTTGGATGGAGTATGTACTTACACAAGTACATATGTACATACATGTACATATGTACTTACACAAGTACATATGTATATACATGTACATACACAAGTTCTCTTTATACTATGGTACATACTTCATAATGTTATATACGGTTACAGCATTTCGTAGAAGAAGCGTAGCGGGTTCTACAGTGTAGCGTTTAGAAATTGATGTGCGTACATTGCTGTTATAGAAAGTGTTAAAAATATTGGTCGAGTTATTATGAGATAAATCATACATATGTTAGGTATATGTAATTGCTAAATTCTTTTTGTAACGTGAACAGTTTACGTGCTGTATATAGTTATAATGCACATTCAAAAAGCCTAGACTTTTTACAGACGCGTGTATGACCTCTAATATTTGTGTAAAGGACGAAAATCATACTTTTTCTATTTTTTGTAACTATAATATTTTTACATTAAAATGACCTAGGTATGTGAAATTTTTCAGAAAACAAATTTTACGTCTATACAAAAATAGAATAATTAGGTATGTATTTAAATAGATACTATGTCTTAGAAGATCTCTCACAACCACATTTTAATCTCGCGTGCTGATTACAGCTGCACCGGCTGAATTAATTGTACGCAGTTATCGTGACGGTGAAATTGTGTCATCTTCATGTTTTTGACATTGTAGGTTATTATTTGAAGAAAAAATTATCTTCTGTCAAGGAAATTTGTGTGAAAATTCGCCTGTGTTTGGTGTCGTAGAGAGGTAATAAGGTCTTGGATATTTCGAATATATTTTATGATCGTTTGGACAAGATATATAAATTATAATGTTAATCTACGATATGAATAATACGCTTAATTTAATTGATTTGTATATCAAATACCATTGAGAGACAAATAAAAAATACAAACATTGATACATCGAAGATAACTTGAACTTAAAATGTGCCATAGTCACTATAACTATTTGCATTACTAAAGCGTAAAAAGTGTTAATTGTTTAATTAAAAACTAATACTATCGTCATTGAAGCCGGATTCTTCATTCACGGCAATTTGCAGTTCCGGTTATGTATGGTTGTACAATTCGATTATCATTTATTTGTATATATTTTAACATTTTGATTCGTTTACTCTTCTGGATATGTTTAGTGTAGTTTATGCGTTAGTTAAAGTGACAAATAACGTAAGAAAATATGTATATGTCTGTGTTAAATACATCAGTAAGTAGTGGAAACCAGCCCTTACTTTTTTTCAAGGGAAAACTTCATTCTAAAATTGACTATTTTTCTGCTTTCAACAGTGCCACGCAGTTCTTTACGAGATTGGTTATTTCGAAGCATTGAATTTGTATTTAAAACGATTAATACTGTACTTTTTTATACATATTACTGCGAAGAATGTTTATGTTATGTGTATTTATAAATTAGGTAGGCTTATCAATTGTTTTGTCTTCAAGCTTTGTTTAGATTGCTTTCTTTGCCAAAACAACAAAGTGAAAGGAAATAAGCACATGTTATTAAAAATATTATTTATTATTAGTAGTTGGATACGAAGATCTTTGTATATTCATACTTTGCATAAAAAAATTGCTTATTAAAGCCATATAAAAAAAACATTCCTAACGTCAATGCAATTGTATTAAGTATTAAGAAATATAGGAAACAATTCGACACTATAATTGGTTAAAAAACCATTTGCGCTGTTTTCATGTTCCCAATAAGGAACTTAATTAAATAATGACTTTGTTTCGCGATAACCTTACGGACTTACGGTATATGGAATCACAATTATTCAGATTTATGACCTATGGCCACTTATTCCTCATATGTATTGCTCAATTTAATTTTACACCGTTTAAAAGATGTCGTGACGATGAGGATAGGTTAAAAAGAAAAACAATGTTTGGTTATAGTTTGCTACAAGAAATATCGTCGTCTCAACCTATATTAGTCCACTGTTGGACGTATGTCTCTCCTATGGCACGTCATTTAGCCCGATTAAAATCAATATATTATTGGTGAATTATATTCTGGTAAAAAATATTTCTAAATTAATAGATCATATCAAATAGTATTATCGTAACATACATTACATGCGTACATTTCTCTTAACATTTTCAAATTGTAACTGAGGTTTATTTATCGATACTATAACTATTTCATCCTTGACGATAAAAGTGAAACTGTATATTATACTACTGGTACTAAGTAAATATGATAAACTGTCGTCCACGCTCCTTCAGCACGATTTTTATATCGTGACGACACCGTGAAATCAGTCTTCAATAAAACGTAAAAATTCACATTTTTTAACGACGTAAAAAACTTATTAGACTAAATATCGTATTTATGTTTTATCTAATTATAATGATAAAAGTTATCTTGTGATTTTAGATACATATAATTGTCTTGATGATTATTGAATTCGAACAAAACCTGTGGTGCATTTTACGTGTTATTTAATTTGACGATACATCAGCGCTTTGAAAGGAACTTGTTTGAATTAAAATCTTAAGTGTTGCGAGTTCAATTACTTTTTGATTGCATTTTTGTCTATACCCATCCGTCTGATATAGTTTTTATAATGGGACCAGACATTTTGCGCACGAAAAATCCAGTCCAGATTGACGCAAGTGATTTTTTACAACGCGTTATTAAGATAACGGTATATTCAAACCGCTTCGTTACATCATAATTTAAATAATCGTTATTGACATTCTGATTTCAATTATCTAATGGCCAATGCGATACATCCACACTGGTTAGCTTCACGTCAATATGGCCGATAACATTTCTAGATAAAACTGTGAAAATATAACCTGTCTCCTATTTGTTATCGTTTACACATATTTAGTGTCATTCCTAATAGAATAGATATGTATACTATGATTAATTATGCGCGTACGCATCTGTGTCTATTGTACGTAATGTTTTGTTTTCTTAACTTTCAAGAGTAGCTTAGATTATCTTTATTACTGTGAAAGCTTACTATACTATTTTGTAGTCAATTTCTTTAAAGTTTCCTCTCAGACAGTTTGTATGAAAAATTGTCACCTCTAACGTGTGTGCCCGGTGATCTACAAGCGCGTACTATCGACACTTCTCCGTTTATCATCTTTGACTGCTTTATTTGTATTTTGTTTTTCATGATAATACTATACAGTAATCAGTGCCACTTGGTCGCTTGACGTGACTCGACGTAGATACCTTGTCACGCTACGTTATTATTATCAAGTCGTGTATTGTGGTGTGTTTGAAACGTTCTTTTGTAAGTAATTCAAGAACCTTAGCCGGTGCAACGATACGTCGTCACTTGTCGCGCTCTAAATGAATGGGAATATTTGCATAAAAAATTATGCCATCTGTATAAGGCTTCGAAGTCAATGTTATCTTTACGGCTCGTTCTAAAATAAGGAATACGTTACTAGCATTGTTGAAAATCTCGTAGTTCGTGGAAAATATAGTTACAAGGTTATGATAAGATGCATCTGTGACAGCCTTCTTAAATGTAATGTCTTGTGGTAAATTAACTTTTGCTAAAGTTATTTTCGCGTTCAATTAATTTATTTTTTATCCGGCTTCCTTGAATTTCATGCTTGCCATCTTAATTAGATTCTGTCGACCTCATTTCTTTCGATATGCATTTTAATACGGTTGTTTCTCGATCGATTTACACGTCTGTTAGCGGACGCTGTATAAATTGAACTAAGATGTTTTTATCATCATCCATTTTTCTATTATTTTTCATTACGTAAACAACGTGTCTGACATTTCGGGCGTAATTACTCCAATTTTTTGTAACGATAATTTTGATGACGTCTTGTTGAATATGGATTGACTAAAATATTTCAACAGTTTCGTTGTCGTCCTTTCAACAACCTTTTGTTGTCCTTTCGGGACAATTTTCGAAATCATCACTAGCACTTACACTTAATTGTACATAATTTAGTGAATAGTTTTTGGAATTTGTTTTACAAATTGTCACCGTTGTGAAGACAATCGTTAGAAATGAAGTTGTTTCGGCGAGGACGTACCATTATGTAATTTATTTAAATGCCACGAAAATTTCGGCGTTCTGCTTAATTGCTCATTTGTGATTGTTATTTAAAAACATCGCCGTGTCGACGCTTTTGAATTCGATACGGTTATGTTTTTTCGTACAGTGACTTTTTATCTTCTTAGGATTTCTAGATGTTAGATAACGAGTTCCCTACTGACCTAGAAATTACATTCTTGCTGTGTATCATGATTATTCTTATTTTCTGCTCCTTTAATATTACGAAGTACATATTCTCGGTCTCGGGGTGTCTTCAAACTTTTGAATCTTTTGAAGTTATTTTAACTCGCTTCAGGAACATAGGTTTAGTTAATCTGTATCGAGATTACCTTGAGTCGCTACTATCTCACACATCTATCAAAATACTTGACACGTTCCGTTGGACCAGATTAACAATGATATTTTTATCACGAAAAATAACACAATAATCTCGCCTTGTTTCCAGTTTCTCAACATGACTTTTATTTTCTAGTTTTTCTCGTTATTTATTGGTTTTATAGCCGCTACTTGTTTGATGCTTTGGATGCGTTTATGCAAGAGCAATATAGATAGTATGGTCCTGTATGTTTTGTAGCCTTTTTAATATTTTTTAACTTGTTGGATAATGAGGAATTTGTGACGTCACAGTGGCATACTAACCCATACATTATAGATAGTATCTTATCTATTATGAATCTTAAATGGAAGAGATTTAAGACTTAATAAATATAAATAAAATTGTGTTTTGCCTTATTTTCGACTATAAACATATTTTATTCTAATGGGAAATGAAAGAACCGTTTGTTTTTAAATAGCTCAAATATTGTTTTAAAATATTAATTGCAAGATAAATTACAGTAATTGAAATTGTCATCAACCTACCTTAAGGTCTTAATCAACTTCTAACATATGCCGCCTCATAACACAATCGCTAATTAAACTATAAATGTTGACGTTTCTAATGCTTCGATAGTAATAAAATATGATACCTGTTGTTTAATCAATGCATAACCTAGTTTACATGTAATATTAATAGTGAACGATGCACTGAGAAATTTATTAATAAAACAAGTACATAATGATTATCAGTTGTAAATACGAAAATTTAACAATGCTTCTAATTGTTATGTGTTTTTATGTTTAATAACTGAGTCATTAGTTTGAAAATTTCGAGGGAAATTTGATATTTTTGGTTTTATAGCATTCAAATGCTTTATAAGTATAAATTTATAAAGAATAGAAAAAAAATTGTGTGGTTTTATGAAACCACGGTAAAAGTGAAACTGTTCGAACGGTTCCGAACATTGCTTTGTGTAGCGCATGTCGCGTGACGGTCGGCTGCCGAGTAGGTATACCTACTACGTGACCAAGCCAACTAGACCCTTTTCAACTGTGACGTCACCCGCCCATGTCTCGGGTACAGATAGCAAAAAAAAAATATTAATAATATCACTGTTCGCTCTCCGCTATGAATAGTCTTATTTTTCCCCATTTCGAGGGCTGTCTATGAATATCAACACAGTAAAAACTTAAACAAATAACAACAAAAAACTTAACAGTCAACAACAAGCTTTAACGATTAATAATAAAAAGTACAGAAATAACTAGCGATGCGAAACATACGAATGCGTTGATGCTGCGAATCGTACTAAGGCGAACGCGGTACCTGAGGCGGTAAGCGGGCGGGGAGGCCGCATTCCACCCGAGCGTCTAGTTGGCTTGGTCGAATAGTACTCGGCAGCCGCGATACACGCGACATGCGCTACACAGACCAAAAAGTTTGAGGTGATGTAATAAAAGTTTCACTTTAAAAAATTATAAATTTATAATTTTGAGAGTAGTTTTAAATTGACTATAAGGTCAGTATTTTTCTACTAAATTACTTTTTCATACTTAATTATATATATAGAAAGGTTATTGTAATAGCTTTCTCCAGAAAAAAATATTATCACGTAAAAGAGAATGTCTCAAAAACTGTTACTGCCTATTGAATAAAAACACTTTTTCAATTCTTTTCTTAATTAGGTATCGATTCGTAATAGTCACGTACTAGGTTCTTTCTTCCGAAAATTTTATATAAAATTGACTTGCGTATTTTAAAATACAGTTATATTTTATCAATTGATAGCGATAGCGCACTGTCACTATATTCAGGTATCCGTCACGATAAGATATGTTTCAGTGATTTTTACGATATACCACCTCGGCCGACTGCTAATGATGTCGTGAACACCTAATTCGCATCTTGGGTAGTGTGATTATTGGAAATTGACAACCCTAGATGCAAAAGACGCAAATTTGTATGCAACTACTTTTTTAAATGTAGGAGCTATAGGGGTGTCAACAACTGGAAATAATTAAAGTGTTTTAGTATAAACAGAATTCGTTGTTTTGGCCTATTAGTATAAAGATAAACTAAAAGGATAAAAAACACGAAGTACCTTGGCAAAGCATTCAAGGTGCGCTATTGTTAGTTATTGTATCTTGCTGAGATATTTTATATAAAAAGGTATGTTAATTGACCCTAAGTCAGAAAACATTGAGATTTAGTGACTAAATCTAGAAGAAGAGATATTTAAAGGAATTTAATAATATTATTGTTGTGTTTACTTCGTTGTTTTTTGTACTCGTATTTCGCTTTAAGCGAGTATTAAAACTTGATTTCAACAGGATTTGTAAAGTTAATTTCTCAAAAACATCGTGATGGTTAACAAGGTATGAATTGTCTTTTAAATTCAGTATTTAATTTCTAAATGTTTTCATTTGATGAATAATTATTTGAGAAGTAATCTTATCGTTATATTATATGCATATACATAACCACTATCATTCATCAGTACATATTTGTATTCTTTCCCCGATTGTCTTTCTAAGTACTGGATGATAGGAATCACTGTGTCTAGCCTACTAACCCATATAACGTATTTACTTGATGTAAATCTTATCATATCAACGATTGTTATTTAAAAATACTTGGCTACTGGAATTTCATTATTTATGAAGTAACTTTCCGCCCGCGACTTCGCCCGCTTTGTCTAAAACCTAATAAATTTATAATTGAAACCTTCCTCGGGAATCTCTCTATCTTTAGAAATATCGCATCAAAGTCCGTTGCGTAGTTTTAAAGATGTAAGTTTGAAAGCACGTATATATACAGTTTGAATTAAATCTGTCCGATTAAAGTGGGTCAAAATCGAATTGAAAAGAGAAAGAAATTCACCTGTAAAGCGAATAAAAGCGTGTTAAAAATGACAATACATAGTTAAATTATATCATAATATATCGAATATATATATTATTAATTTAAGGGCCGATTTTTCAATGCTTGGATAAAACTTATTCGTCGAATAATGTATAAAACTACGATTTTAAAAACGTATTCTAATTGCCCATATTTGACAGTTTACGTGACATTTTAATATTATCGTGTAATACTTTATTGGAAGGATAAGTTTTATCCAAGCATTGAAAAATCGGCCCTAAATCATAAAACGTTCCAGTTCTGACCGGATGCATGCATGTTTTCACCAGTATTTAACTCCCCATTTATCACACTGTCTATCAAGACAAACACTAGATTTTATTGAATCTAGCTAGAATCAATTGCCTAGGTCATATTGTATATTGACGAATGTATACAGTATCTTTTGTATTTGCTCCCACTTTCTCATTTAATAAAATGCAATTGAAACGTCACGTGGTTTCAATTTGCATCATGTATTCTGAGAATCCTTTGATGATAGAATTTGATGCTGAACTTGATACACTATATATATGTAAAGGGCCCTCTTCACAATTGCCAGCGTTGGCCCAACAATTAATCGTCGATGTTTGCCGCAGTTACGGCGATTTTCAATAAACATCTACAACGTCCGATTATAGACAGTTAGGCCCTCTACAGTATCGGGATTGCCTCTACTTGCTCAATGCTGCCCATTGTGAAGAGGGTCCATAATAGTATCTATATGAAAACTGTATGAGCTAAATGAGAAGCATCAATCAATTAAGCTACTCATTCTTTAAGGTCCTTTTTGTTCTTTAATTCTTTCAAATTGGTCAATCATTGTTCTGTATCTATTGGTTCAATTCTTTCTATGTCTTTGAGAAACGTGTGTTTATGAAAATATTATTTTGCTTCGTTTTCCAATTTCATTTCCATGAGATAAGAGCTACTGTGTTACCATCGGTAACCGTTTTACTATCCATTTAGTTTAAATTATTAACAGCTACTTTGTTTCTTGTTTTATTGTATTTTTATTGTCGTCTGCAATATTTGCATTATCTTCGACAATTGTTTGAGCCATGTCTTGCTCTTAAAGTTTACGAGGAAGTAAACAGAATTGTGATAGTTGTTATCTTTTTTTTAATTATTGCTTTATCTGTATTCCGTTGTATACGTGTACTGAAAATCTTAATGGCATCGTGAATGATGTAATCTCACGGAGATTTTACTATAGCCTACTTCTCAAAGTCAATTTCTTGTACCATCAGCGTTGCAACGTCATTTTCAAATGTTTCATGTTGAAAATAGCTTTAGTAAATATTATCTGAGATTTTTTTTTTTAGTAATAAATAGAATAGCAGACGTTTGATCGCTATCCTGCCTGATGAAAAGCAGTGATGCGATCTATTTAGGAGCATGCCTACCCAGAAGAAGCCTATTTACTCTAGACTAATATATTCTTAAAAAATATATTTTTCTGTATTCTAATTACATACTTTGGTAAGTCGTAAGTTGTGAATCGTTTCAAAGATTTATTTTCTTTATAAATTTACGAGATGGAGTCAGTAATTTTCAATGTCTGATAATAATTAAGGTCTGATAATTTATAAAATATTTAGCTACCATTACTTTTATAATTTCTTTCGATCGTTATTAAATACATGATTATTATTTTATCAGCATACTTACGAATTTTTGTATAACACTTATCTGGAATAATGACTAATATTATCTTATTAATTATATTATACGTCATAATAGCGTATTTCTATTGTATGAATGTGGCTTTCTTTTTCAATAATTTTCTTTTATTTAGGGCCGATTTTTCAATGCTTGGATAAAACTTATCCGTCCAATAAAGTATTACATGATAATATTAAAATGTCACGTAAACTGTCAAATACGGGCAATTAGAATACGTTTTTGAAATGGTAGTTTTATACATTATTCGACGAATAAGTTTTATCCAAGCATTGAAAAATCGGCCCTTAAACATTAAAAGTACTGACATAAAAACGTTTTCCGACACTTTTTCTGTAAAAGCTTGACTAATTAAAATCTGTAAACAACAAGCTATTTTACTATATACTGCCTCATCTAAATTCATCTTTTATAATTATTATCATTCATCTTTAATATAATAATCGGTTCATATTGTATACTTAAGTAATAATTTTTATATTTTCTATAGGTACAGTAATTAATAAGTATAATAACTCTTATACATTTTCTATTAGTCAAGTAACAGCTAAGATAAGTGGCGCCACCTTTCACACATTAGTGTGTGTGTGATAGACAATGCAATTATTATTCTACGCTATGATAATAATGAATGTTTATTTGTCTATTAACATGTTGTCAGAGCTTAACTTCAAAAGGTACATGCGAAAATCTAATTCACAACACGCTATTAACAAGTTAAGGCGGATACTAAACGTGAGACAGTCAATAAATCTATACTAATATTATTAAGCTGATGAGTTTGTTTGTTTGTTCGCGCTAATCTCAGAAACCATGAGTCCGATTTGAAAAATTATTTCACTATTAATCAATTGTTAAAAGACTATAGGCTATATTATCATCACGCTAAATAGGAGCGGAGCAATGCGGGTAAAACCGTAGGGCACAGCTAGTACTGAAATATTTTTTATTGTTATTAGTATACGTTACGAAAGATATAGATGAATTAATTTACGACTGCGAGGATTTTCATTCTGTCAAATAAAGTAATGTTAATCCAAATTATCAATTTTCAGTGATTATTTTCATTGTCTGGGCTTTACTGCTCGTGCTGATGAATAATAATGTAGATAAAAACTGGAATTTACTTCCAACGAAAGAATTAAGTATAAATTATATAAAAATAATTATAGATGAGAAATAAATACTACACATATAAATAATTTTCCACGAAAACAGTATTAAATTCTCCGTTTTGCCGAAAATAACAACAAACTTTATCGCACGCGATATTTTCAACCGTCTAAGAAGGATTATGTTATAATATAGGTGCCTAATGATTGATGAGGTTATATCAACGTTATTAAGAATTATGATGATAAAAAACCACGTGAACCACGCTTGATGTGCGACGTAAATATAATATTTGTACAGAAATTACAGTGCTCTTCAGTAAGCATGTAATGTGTGACAACGATGTAGCACAAGCGCCGAGTTAATATTGGCACGACAAACAAATCTTTTCGGCTAATGGACGTTGTTTTTATCAAATAACCATTGCACGAAGTTTCCGAGACAGCTCGCTTTACTTAAATATTTAAAATTTAACTCGACGTTTCGCAGTTATCACCGACGGCCTCTTATCATAATCTTCACAATCTCAGACGTGTCGCTATGCATCATCATTCATCATCCAGAAATCTTGACGTTATTTCGACGCAAATGTGCCATTTCTATAGATTCGCCCATCACGCTCGCATGTGTTACGTTTATTTCTTACGTAACATCTTATATAACACCTTCTACCTTCAGTAACTTAGCCGTATCTACAGATTGATCTCTCGTCTCTGTTTGTTTATCAACGTACACATTTGCACGAATTTCCTTCGATACAATATGTTCTCGTGAACGCTAATAGCTTTACCTATTATCGCTAATTATTATGTAAGATAAAACGTCACCGAAACATCGATCATGTAGCGTAATCCTATATTATGTTTGTGTCGGTATCAGTGTGTACCGAATTCTCATGACGATAACGTTTTTCTTTTACAACAGGTACATTAGAAACTAAGTATTATACAGTATTATAGAGACAGTGATTTTGGAAGTGCAAGTGAATTCAGTATTATAACAGTGATATATAAAATTAAAGACGATGTGTTGGAACAGCAGTGGACCAAGCTAGTGAGGATGTCAGTGAGGTGACATTGGACGCAAGCCATTCGGCTTTAGTGTTAGTTATACGAAAACATTCCTCTGTTAAAAATTTTAAGCCAGGGCCCGGTGGATAAAGGCAAGGATATCTGCAAAATGACCAAGGGCCCTCGGAAAGTGAAACTAGTCATTGTAGTCAACAATAAAAAAGAGTGAGTATTACATTTTTATCTTCATGCCTCTCTAGTCTGTAACATTTGCGTTCTTAATAACCTTTTTTGTAGTACCAATGTACTTTTCAAGGATTTTGATAGTTTTTTTGATAGCAACTGCTTTCTATTCAAGATTATTTGCAATATCAGATGTATTGCAGACATTATTGTTATTGAATTTTATTTATCTTCGAGATATGTTAAGCCAAGTTAATTTTAATGCTGTTTTGAGAAATAAAATTAAAGGTTACATTTAATGTAAGTTATAAATTGAATATTAAATTAATTCTGCTTCATTATCTGTGGTGTTGGATTTATTAATATTTTCATATCAAATAATCAAACATCGGATCTGCATCTTATTAGTGCACCGGATGCAAGCGATTTAGCGTCTATTATCGCTGGCAATTAAGTTGATTTTACGATAACATTAGCATATAATGGCCTGTGTATTTACTCGTCCATTCATAAACGCGATTCCCATTGATGTTTAATTGATAATAACGCTATATTTATTTATAGGTACAAATACATTCAGTTATAATAGTTCAGTTTATTACGAGGTTATTTTTATAGCCTGTTAAAATTTTGCATTTTACAAGTGTGATCAACGCACTACGACAATTTCTTCTGTTTTACAACATTTATATGTTTAGCCTAACGGTTGATAAGTTATATTGTCTCATGTCTGTCTGTGTATAGGTATTATTAGGCTTCATTTATTTGTGGGTATCAATGATTTTATAGACCTGACTCAACATTGCAATATGCGAACCATCATCGCTCAATTCACGTTAAAATCAATAGAACTCGACAATACACTATGTACAAGTGTACATAGTGTCGAGTTGTAAAGTACAGTTTTTGCTACAAAAACAAGCGAACACGGAAGCGGTCAGATTGACCACGCAAGTGTCCTTCGCGATCGGAAGACGCTCATTTGCCGGCTCGCTGGATGGCCGGTGGATGCTCATGTCGCAGCGTCATGTTGTGTGATTAGTGATTTGTAATTAGTTATTGTGGGATTGTAAGATAGAATAAGCACTCAAGTAGTAAAGTTTACTGAAGTTATGAGTAATTGTGAGTAAAACGTGCTGTTAATGCTTCAGAAATTGTAAAAAAAAAATAATGAAATGTTGTTTGCATAGGCTCTCAAAATTAGTAAAATAGAAAATATATTTGTTTAGACTTTAACGGCAATTATCAATGCGAGCATGACCCAAATGCTGCGCAGGCGCGCCACAATCCAACACGCGTTCGTGTCGCGTTTAATCGTCAATGAATACGTTATCCTTAATCGTAGTACGTTACATTGCGAGTGAATCATGCGTAGCTATTGAGCCGCTTTTCGTTTGATACCATTGAAGGGTTAATTGGTGTAACCCTTGTATCTGGGAACGTACGCCAAACATGTAGATGATTTGGACGTCGGTACTCGGTTGGTGGTTTGTTGCTGGCCAGTTTGAGTATTTTTATGAGACATTCCTAATAGTAGAACAGATGTATGGGACATAATAAATGGACTCATGTTGATGGTTATCAGGCAATCCTAAGTCTTATTTTTCATTGCATATTTTTTCATCTGTGGCAAATGTTAGCCATCAACGCGAGAGATGTTAACATACCAACCATTATAGATTTGCAGATTAGGCAAAGTCACCCAGTAATTTGTCGATACAATAGTCACATACATTAATACGATGGCAACCATGCGTACGTAATGACCGGACGCTATAGTAACTGTTTACTTTATCTGTGGTACTGCGTGAAACAGTCAGTAGACCATCATTTGAATGGAGGCGTGATTACGCGTACATAGCACAGATAATGCAGGTTGGTCAAATTGGTCTATCGAGGCTAGTTGCGTAACCCTGGATTAAGTGGAGGTTAGTTTAGGAAAAGTAGTAGTAAAAAAGGAAGTAAGCAAGTATTCATTCAGAATTTTCTCACGTTAAAAAAAGGTTAATTGAAAGGATCTGCAGTTAAGGATGACAAAGCTAGCTGGTATAAAGATAGGAGAACCTATGAATTTTTTATTAAGTGTAGTGGAATTTGAAATCTAGCGTAAGAATGTTACACTATCTTTCAAAGTACATCATCATCATCACCTATGAGGGTTAATAGAAGTAGCCTATTGCTACATAATTGTTTTAAGTTTATTGATTGATAAGTAGCCACTTTTAAATTTCGATAAGCCAAACACACGTAAATTCCGAGACACGCAAATGCGGTTGTAAACGGCCAAATCAATATTTTACGACCGTCAATCGGCGATTACTCGGATCATTGGAGCAATCTGGCAAGAGGTGATAAGGCGTGCAAGGCGTTGCGTTATCGCTATCGGCTGGACTGATTTAGAGGATAGAGGAAAAATACTGGCCTTTACATGTCCTACTGGCGTGCTAAAGGAATACCTGATGGAGAATGTCTTGCCGGCTCCAAGAAGCACAGACTGCAGAGAAAAACTGCTTTCTGAAAGTGACAGATTCGTGACGACTCTTCTTTTTAGAAAATGCTTTGTGAACTTATAGTAAATATTCACTTATAATACCACAAGAGCTTCAAAATTATCGGGTATTGTCCGATAGGTTCGTTGCAAACAAATGAAGGAGTCAAGTTTTTAGTCAAGGTTAAAAACTTGACGACTTTATTTGTTTGCAGGGAACCTTGAGGGAAATGCCAGATAATTTTGAAGCTCGTGTGGTATTCGGGAGATTATTTTTCCGTCCCAAATGTCGGCCAATAATTTCACAGTTGAATTGAACCTGTCAGTTTGACGTCAACGACCAGAGAAAATTTTCAAAAAATTATCAGTATAATACCATGTAGGTTGTACCACGATATTTGGGTCGGAAAAATAATCGTGGATATTGATGATTCAAAAACGCTTCTGAAGGAAGTCTACTTGAACATTAAACAGGCAGAAATCACGGCAAGTTTAAAGTTCCAGTAAATAATGATATTAAAATATGAAGATATAAAACAAAATTATGTCTTGTGCTTTTAAGATAAGATTAAGCTCGTAATAGTTATAATATGTTGATTATAAGTGATTTCATAAACTTTAATCTACAATTTCGGTTAAGTCGGTAAAAAAGTGGTGGTTATTACTGCAGTTATAGCAGAGAATACGTTCGTCATTACTACAGGTAATAATATCCAAAAGTAGCATATCACAACGTGATAGATAAATTATCGTTGTTATTAATGTTATCTTTACAATTTTTCACCAAAATAAATAATACGAATGCCTTTTGTATATAATGCCTGTAAATGAGAATGCTCTGAACATTACAACTCATAATTTTCATTAAGATAATACTGTTGATAAGAACAATGCAGGTTTTAATGGGTTCATGGAAAATGCACGTTTAGAAAAAGATTCATTGATATTTTACATTATAATCACATAAGGACAAAGCTAGCTGGTATAAAGATAGGAGAACCTATGAATGTTATATTAAGTTTAGTGGAATTTGAATTCTAGCGTTTGTTCTTGTGACTGGGTGAGAAGGTCGAAACTCCTTTAGTTTCTTGTAAAGTAAAATAAATTTGGAAGATTGTGAAAGTAAAGGTGTCAAAAATTTCACAGGAAATTTTCAGGATTAATAGGCGCCTATTTCTTCAAGACTTGTATGCCTGATATGCTTGATTAAATAGGCGCCATCTAATTTCATTCAAAGTCGTTCAATTATGTTGGTATGGTAAAAAAATACGCATGAGATTATACCAAATGTCCTAGAAGAATGCTTTGTTATTCTCGACGAAAGAATATTTCGAAGGATGGTTATTGTCAGCAAAGATTCCTCTTCTTGTATACATGCTGGCACAGTCAGTTATCAAATTAGTGGATGAAAGAAGTTCAAAAAATTCATTCATTCATTCGGATATTCCAAACACGAGTTTGGCACGTGCGAAAGATAATCACCAATTATTACTTTATAATACCACTGTGCAGTGGGTACGATAAATTGACGTTTTTATCAGAGGCTTTAATTGAGAAAAGATTTCAGCTAATTACTTAAGATTATTCAGGCTGAGGAAAATGCGTTTGGCGTTATCTTTCGGGATTAGCGTGGATTCCATGTTTGTATAGATAAACTTAATGTACTAACTAAATGTAAGGTTGGATAATATGTCAAGATTTGTAAGGTTTTTTTATCTATTGCACGAGCCGTATGATAAAATTATGGTAGTTACGTATTTTACGGAGTAGTATTTTTTTCTGTTTGATATAAAATTTAAAGCTTTTGATTAAGGCACTTTTAAGAATGTAGAATGCATAACTATAAAGCAAAAAAAATTACTTATTGATTGTTCAGATCATTTTATTCCTGCTTATTCATGCATTGGCTGCTGTCTATTGCAAAAGGTAACGTGTATTGATAAATTCTTTAAAAAATCTTATGTTACGTGATCGAAGTCGCGAAAGTCTCAAAAATGTTAACTTGCGATAAGTTAAATTTAAAAAGAAAACTTACGCGACGTTTAAGTGTTACTTTATCTAAACACAAAATGTATCACGGTTATTTTTACGATCCATCAATTGTTCGACATCTCCGTTATCACGATACCTCTGTATCTCACGTGCGTGATAATGCTAATACATCTTAAGTAGCTTTTCAACCGACTTGAAAAAAGGAAGTAGGCAATTCGAGTTTTTGATAGTATATTTTTTTTTAAAGCTAGTGCCATCCGTGTGGTCCCATTTAGATTCTCTGGCGACAGGTTTTGTTCTGAAAATTTAAAGGCGGTTTAGTTTTTGAAGTGAAACTTCTTTATCGGGGGTGGACAAAAATTTTGTGTAACATTTTTGCGTTACGTTACGCCGCGCGCGTGACATTTTTGCGTTACGCCGTACTCGTGACTATATACATGTTATATTAAAGTGATCAGCAAAATCAAAGGGTTTGTTTTAATTCTAATTCCAGTGAATTTATAAAAATTAAATAAGTAATTACATCTATTTTTCTAATACTTAGGTGTAATAATGGTATTTATTTTTCTAAGTTATTTATGATTAACCTCACTTTTTGATTGTATTTTTCAATACACTAACACGTGGGTGGAATTATGGTATCTATTTAATTTAATAATTTATATAATATAATATATATAATTATATTATTTATATATTATATATATATTTATAAATTATTTATATAATTATAATATAATATATAATTTATAATTTAATTGTGGTATTTATTTTTCTAAAATTGTATTTAAAGTTAACCTCAGTTTTTGATTGAATTTTTTAAAACATTAATAAATCTATGACTCACGTTAACACGTGTTTGCTTGATTGGTGTTCATATATGATTTTGTGAATTCAATATTTATAAGAATAAACCTCAAACTCTTTATGTCCAATCAAAATATGCATGTGCTTTGTTTCTAAGAATTACAAAAGACCCTAAACTTTGATTACTTTTACGATAATAGCCATTGACTATTATACTGTGCCAGATGTGGATACAGTTACCTATTCAAATTGTTTACAATACAGCTGAGCCGGTCGTTCTACAGATATAATTCTCCAAAAATATTAACCAAATATGGTCGCTTAGTGCGGTACCTATGTCGTAGTAAACAATGCCGTAAAAACCAATGTTTTCGATAAGGCGGTCATATAACATTCAGCAAGGACCTTTCATTTTGGTCAATTTAACCGGTATGTTGTTATAAACGATGTCGCCATAAACGGTTTTGACTGTATTTAAATAGGTAGCGAGGAGCGAAGCGACGAGCGTGTTATGCTGGCCATACACCATACTTTCTATCGTCCAATCAGCATGACGCTGTAGCTTGATCCAATCTGCAGTTTGTCCATAGAGACCACACACACAACGTTTGAATTGTCCAATCGGCAGCAACGTTCAGTTGAAGCCATGGCGTCACCGGTGACAGACGACGATGTTTTAGCCGTTTTGGGCGTTTTATTCGTAAAAATGAAACAAAAAAAGGATTACATGCCGGGAAGCTTAGGAAGATTATTGTTATATATATGTACCTATTTAATGAGAAGTACCCAATGTGTTAAGTAATCTGGTACTTCATCTATCTCCCAAACAAATCTTATTCAAATCCGTAACCGTTGACATCTAAACATCCATATACTTTCATATTTATACACCAAGCGAGCGAAGCGCCTATGCTTCAGCTTGGACGAAAAATGACCAGAAAATTGACCAGACTGAAGTGACGATCGCATACCGCCATACACGGTCCAATCGACATGATCCAATCGCCATGATCAAGCCAAAAGAATCGAAATTCGATTGTTCCGTCAAGTATAACTATCATGCCAAATAATGCCAATCCACTCCCACACATGGTCAGTTCTAACTGATCCAATCGGTAGCGTCATGCCGAAGGGACGATAGGAAGTATGGTGTATGGCCAGCATTAGACTAACGTATTTCTGTAATATTGTATACAAGCTGTGCCGCGCGGTTTCACCCGCGTGGCTATGCTCCTGTTGGTCTTAATTACGAAGTAACTATTCTCTAATCTGTGGTCTTAGCGTGATAATATATAGCCTATAATACTCGTGGATAATGTAGCTTTCGAATGGTGAAAGAATTTTTAAAATCGGTCCAGTAGTTTATGAGCCTATTCATTACAATCAATCAAACAAACAAACAAACAAAGTTTTCCTCTTTATAATATTAGTGTAGATAGTAAATTATTTTTTGAAAAATAAGGTCATAAAGAAGTTTCACTTCTTACGTGTGTACTCTAGTACACGCACACATTTTTTTGTAAAATAATAGTTTTTTGGCTTCTGGAATTATATCTTTAACTTTGTTAGAACGTCCTGTAAAAGGTGTAAACGGCCTGTAAATAAAAAATCACTTTGACTCTAATGAGAAAAGAATTGACTAATTGTCTCGAATTTTACATTGTTCTGTCCTGTCCAGTATTTATTATAAATTTATGTAAATTTTAATTTGGTATGAAACATTAGTAACGTATACCGCATCATATGAGTCACAACCGTCACAGTAAGCTGTCCCTGCAGAATTATCTTGCCCTAATAATAATAATTACGTATTAAACTAACTCATACTAGATTAGACGAATGTCGCTATACATTAATGTATTATCTCAAATAAACAGTCGTGCCGCATTAAAACGTCTCCATAAAATATTTGAAAATTTTCGTCACCACTAACGTGAGAAGCCAATTTTTTTCTTGGAAGGTGACGGAGAACCTTCCAACGCGTGTCCAGCGTTCATCTTGTGTCCTTGTCGCGCTCGTTAAATGGTCTATCACGAACGGGGGTCTGATGAAAATTACTAAATAATACTCACAGAAGGCCGTATCGCTTTGCATCTTATGGCTTATGTAAAGGGCCGCGATTTTGACACGAGTTTCAGGCTCGCAACGGTTCACACCGGTTCGGTTTGGTTTTATCCGGTTTTGGGTAACTATTGTGATCATGAGATAGATCAATATGCTGTAGAGAAATGTGTGGGCTTTTTTATATTGAAACATATTGGTATTGGTAATGTATATTTAAAGATGTAATATTCTGAAATCTATAACTTAAATAAATGGTAACAAGTAGGCTGTATAAGTTTGAATCAGAGTTATTTTTATATCGGATTTTTGAAACTTGATAACAATTCGAGATGCTATCTAATAAGATCGATAACTTATCCCAAAAAAAACCCACTCCACGTAGTGCCAGGTCAGCAGATAATGTTTTAGATTTTCTTAATACTTAACACGTTTAATAGATCTGCGTTTATATCGTTATATGTAGGTATCTGAAGTACATCATTGTCTAAGTGGTTACTTCCTCAGCACGACTTGATGATATTATCACGCTTACACTGCCGCGGCCGGTGCAATCGGACAAACGGATGAATCTATAGAAATGCATTGCTTTATTTTATTGTTGCATTTTGATATATTGTACCTATGCAAGATTGCTATTTCAGCTTGATATATTGTATCTTAGCTCGATAAACGGGCTATCTATCACTTAAAGGTTTTTTTCGCATCGGACCCGTAAACCTGAGATGTTTAAGTTCAACCAAAACAATTTTTCAGCTTTAATATTAGTATTGATTACAATATTAGTATAGATATCATACCTGGCATAGTTTATTCGTCACCTAATGGAGGTAACACCACTCTTACGAATGGCTTCATTGACCCATCGTGTCGCAATTGATAAAATATTTCGGGCGCGTGCTCCCAAACTTGCCATGTGCAGAATTGTAATACACTTGCGAAAATTATTGTGATGCTCCAAGGATGGGGTTTTAAACAATTTAAGGGTATTGAATATGGTAGGGTTGTAACGATTGTAGAATGTTTGGAAATTGTTTGGTGTCTTTGATAAACGTCGATTGGTTGAATGAATTGCAATTTGTAATAGAATTTTTAATGCTAGATTTGATAATGCTTTGCGTATTAGAGGGTTTAAAAGGTTTTTCTGAAATATATTTCAATTAGATGTTTATAAGTTTTGATAACTTTAAGTTTTTAAACATGAGGAGAGTAGCACAAGCTCGATATCTCAAATGCCTGAATTATCGATTTCTTAACATTCTTATTCTGCGCAAAATGTGTACATGCTGTTTTGCCAAATGTTTACATAAACGAAGTTTACGAAAGTTCGTGACTGTTTTCTTTAATGAATACATAAAGAAGTCTCACTATAAATTTTACCAGAGAAAATATCAATAAATTCATTACATAATATATTATTTTTCTGGATATAATACCTATTAATGATTACGGGCTAGTTATGCTCAAACTCAAATGAGCGTCTAGAAGCGTTTTCGAATCGTATAAATACAGAAATATATTTTACCACTGATTCGGAAAGCAGTTTCAATAGAGAAGAGCCGGCAAGAAACTCTGTAGTCTTCTCAATGGAATACCAATTTAATCATAACTCAGGGACCTTTTCCCCTATCACATATTATGTATGTGATAAACTTATTTATTTATTAAAAGGCTTCTTAAACTAGTTGCCAAGAAGTTATTACTCAACGGGGAATACCATTTCCAAGAACAGGAAAAGTTATTTTAATTTATTATGTAACGTTTAAATTTTTTCCCTATGTATTGATGTTATGTAATGTTTTATTAGCGTTTAGCTACTATTATGTGTTCTGTGGTTTTATATACTAAAGGTACCGTCAAATGTGGCTACTTGACCTTTACTTGGCAACTTGACCACACCTTCCGTTTAACAACAAAATATCAAATTTTGTAGAATTGAAAGCAAATTGACCTAACGTATCGATGTTGGTAGGTTTTTAAAATATTAATTGGCAACATATTTTAATTTTAAAGCGGTAACGCTGTTGGTTCTCGCAATATAACGTATCGAAGTGTGACTGTGACTAAGGATCTTTTGCCGGTGTCAGTATTATTATGTTTGTAGAGCTTAAACTGCACATCTCAGGTGAGTACAGTTTTGATATGTTGTGTAATAAACCCTAGAGATTGATTTTACAGTGGGAACTATCCAACTTTAGGCTCATCTGTCGAAATATTTGCTTGGGCATTGATGCCTCAGGTTAGGTCAAGTTGCCATTGACGGCTGCGTGGCAACTTGACCTACGCCTAGGGTTGACACAAAAAATAACGTGACTGCATTTTTTCCTTTTTTTATCTGTTTCGAGTTTTGCATAGTAAAATCAATAAATTTGCTGTAAATTTCGGACAATCCAGATACTTATACTCTCTTTGATGACAACGATTTAGCATATTTCTAATGAAAAATAAATGTTTCCTTACCTATTAATAAATACCTATAAGTATTAAGTAATATACATATACATATGTATTAAATTTAGTTTAATAAATAAATAGTTCATTAAAATTTGTGTCTTGTTTGTGACAACCCTATCCGACATGTAATGCTTTGTATGAAATCATTACAAATCCCGTGGCAACTTGACCAGGTAGCCAGAGCCTAACAGTTTATTGTAAAACTTCGGGCTGCAATATTTAAAAAGTCGAAGAATTAAAAAGTAATAGCAACTTAGCCTAAAACAAGAATGTTAAGCATCTACCTATGAAAACTGATGTGCAAGGTCAAGATACCACATCAGTGTCAACTTGACCTGTATTACGTTTATTTGTAAATAATGTAAGATTCAATATATTTTAAAGAAATACCTAGTAAAAGTGAATGATGAAATCATTCATGACATGAACAAATCATAAAATGTTAATAAAAGTTTAATATAAATAAGTTAGCTAAGAAAAAGTAAAAAAATGTGGTCAAGTAGCCACATTTGACCGGTATATGAAGAAGTTTTTTCAGACACCGTTTACAATGTTTAGTGTATGTTGTTTTGTGGGATTTTATTACTTTCCTTATTTCTTTTACAGTAGATATTAATTAAAATTAATGGAGTGTCTTTAAGGAGATACATCTCTTCAAATACCTTTTTCGTATATTACAGTAATTACCTACTTTAGGTAAGCATTGTTTAAAAATTTGCCATAGGTAGGTATTGAACCTGATATAAATAAGCAATTTTTAGGCAATATTAAAACTATATTCACATCTGTTTAGTATCTGTCTTACTTTATAAGTAAAAAAGTTATTTATATAAATTGTTCAAAGATGGTTTTTTTTACTGATATACATAGTTTCACTAAAAGAAAGCTTTTACCTTTGACCTTTCATACGATATTTCATATAGGGAGTTAAATAAAATTCTACTTTTTAATTTAACTGTATATTTACGAATAATAATCTATTTTATTTAAAGAGCTTTCGTATTATTCCCCGAATACGTATGATATCACAATTCTCCGTAATTAGGGTTATGTATGAATTAATACAGCGTGGAATATACCTACGGTTGCCATTACCATGTACAATCCTTGACCGTTGATTTTATTGCGCTCGAAATAGTGTCAAGCCAATTTAGCCCTTAATTGGAATGTTTATAAAAGTTAATATAGTTTGAATTACGTGTCTAGTGCATACTAGAGTATTTTTCCAAGATATAATGCATTATCAATGTCTGATAAGTTTTTGGTAGATAGGTATTAACTTTTTTACAAAATGGTATAGTCAGCAAGGGAAACCCATAGTCGAGTTTTTATTTACAAATAATTAAAAAAAAATATGTTTTATATGAATATTTGTTTATTTGTATTGGTTTGCAAGCGTCGGTATTTTACGTTGGTGACGGTACTATGCGTGCCAAATAAGAATAGGACTGTCAAGACGCCATATTGTTCAGTAATACGCGCTAACTAAAAAAATCAATAAAGAAATAATATTCAGTTTAAATATTTAATGTACGCTTTGTTGGTATTTCTAATACATTTCACGCCAAATTTATTATGAATGAGTAGGATTTGATAATAAAAGCACGTATATATAAAAAAACATATATATTATTTCAGTTTTTATCAATCGGATAATATTTCCTCTACACCACTTAACACAGCGTCATCGTCGTCGTATTCTGAATCTTCATTGCTGTCGCTGTCACTGCTATCTCCGCATTAACAATGAAAATGTTAACTTTTTATGAATACTGTTTCCATACCTGTATAATTAATTTATCCATAATCCATCAGTGAAATTCAATAAATAGTATTTTTTAATGAATATAACGATTATACAATAATTAAATATAATCATGAACAATAAAAAATAATTATGTGAAAATTCTTTTTCGCACATTTTTTTGCTGGCAGTACTAATTTGAGAGTTTTCGTGTGAAGTTGGCAGCAAGCGCGGTCCTATTCTTAGTTGGCACGCATAGTACATAATAGCATATTAGAACATAACAATATGAGTCGCACGTGCGCACACGCATTTATATGATTGCCTGCGATTCACGATTAATACTTATCAATAATATTATCAAGGACCACAGCTGATTGATCTGGCATAGTTCGCCATTGGACCGGTCGTGCCGGACCTCCACTGTGAAGTGTATCGTGATTGCTAGCTTGTGTGGACTGATGGACCAAACGACCATTTATGGTTTAAAAAAGTAACAGTGGACATATAATTTTTGAAGTTTGTTCAAAAATTGCATAATGCATGTGCCAAGTGCAATGTTTTGTGAAGATTTCGTATTGCATTATGCATAATGTTTTGTAATAAATTTGGAAGCTTTGTTTTTTTTTTCTAATAGTAAAATGTCCTAATGTTAGATATAATCACAAAAACAAGACTAGATGACCTATCAATCCTATCAATCGGTATTGATTTTGAAAAGTATTTGCTCTATGCTTTCTCACAGTTTGTTTTTTATCAACCTCAAGTTAAATAATAGTAAACATAGTAGATTAGTAGAAAACCATTGTGTAATAATCCTTCTGGCCTAAAAGAGAACACACAATAAATTTCGACAAGATAAATACAACTTGTTGTTTATAAAACTTGGCTGCGCGTACGCAGATCGCGATGTCCACAGTTTCGTCACTTGAATATCAATTTGTTGGCATTGATATAAGGACGAAGAAAGTGTTGTCGAATTCTATGGGATTGCTTGTAACATACAAATTAGTAAACGGCTTAACAAATACTGAGTAAATTATTATCTTGATGTAGTTTATTGATAGCTAACTGATTAATTATCATTATTAACAATTTTCTATGAACTGGATATTAATAGATGATTTAGCAAATTGGGTAATTAATTATTATCTAATATAATTTATGAAAAGTGCCAATTTAATATTTTGTAATATATTTTTTTAACTTCAACGCGAATGAAAGTAAACTTTAAAATACCTACCTATAAAGTTAAATATTTAATTATTTAATTATATAACAGATACCTTCGCAATTTTTTCTTAAAGAATACTTACTCCTACGCATATACGGCCCTTATATTACTGAGTTATCGAATTTGTAGCTCTATGTTTACAATACTATATATGATTTGTACACATTATTGTTATACTGTATGCCCTTATAAGTGAGACATTCCTCACAAACATTTAAAGCTGCCGACTTATTTGGACTGCCTTATATGCAGCAGTTCCCAAGGTATTGAAATAAAAAATGTATACAAACAATATTATATACAAGTATCTTACACGATAAAGACATGATTATCTTTTAAGTGTTAAATTCTTAAATTACATCTATAAACGTAATCGTAATTTAATAGCTGATATTCTTCTGCGTGAAACAGATCTTTTAATATAATATGTATATAAAATTTTCATATCGCGGTCTGGGAATAGAACAACATCTATTCACACCCCTAAATGATAAGTGTGTGTGGTGTAAGGCAGGACAACGTATGCTGGGTCAGCTAGTTTTTCATAAATCTTTCCTTGTCTTTCAGCTTATTGTTTTTTTTAATTAAATACAGTCAAATCTAAGCGTTCTTACTATTTCTAAAGGTCTAGACTCTAGAATCTACAAATTATTTAAAAGGATGAGGATGATGATACACATAAGTACCTATTTTTAGAATATCAAATCTCACGCGTCATATTTCAAACACAATACTACCATTTGTTGTATGAGTTAAAATATTCTATTGTATATCGTGTCGTGTCCGCGTAGTTTGAACGTAATGTAATCGATATAACAAATAATATTTATCCTTGTGTGTATCCTTACAGCTGTAGGATTTACATGTGTGCGTGCGTCTTTTAAACGAACTGTAAATATTACAACGAGAAAATTGGTCTGTGTGTGTGTTACAGGCATAGTATTTACATGTCTGCGTGCGTCTTTTAAACGCAGTGTAATCGATACGACGACAAAATCTGTCTATGTCTATCTGTATATTCTTATAGCCAAATATTAACATGCGTGAATGAATTTTTACACAACGAATAAATCTATCGATGTGTTTGTATCCCTACAGGCATAATATCCATGTGTGTATAGTAACAGCTGTAATATTAACATGTGTGTGTATTGTTACAGCCCGCCCACATTCAAGACGCTCACGCCGACGTCACGCACACAGCTAAAGCAACAGTTGATGCGAGAGCATGCGCAGGAGCAGCTGCGCAGGGAATCTTTACAGGTGAGCAAGAGTTATTGTGTATAATTGATTTTTTTTTTCAATTTGAGCTACAATATACCACGATTAAACTCATGAAATTATTGTATGGTCACCGATCTTTGTACAAAGTTTGAATTAAATCTGTCCGTTTGAAGTAGATGAAAATCGAGTTTATATAAAAAAAGTCGGCTACATGAAAACAGACAGGTGAATCTAATAAAGGCGTGTTAATTTGCTCTTATAAAAATAATATTTTTTTTGAATCGAACGTAGTAGGATGTAATAGATATTACAGAAATGATTTATTAGATAATTATTGTTCGTTGAAAAGCGTATCTTGGCTGTATTCATTGCAATTATAACAAAAAACTATACCTTTTAGCGTTGAACAATTTGTTTTTGCAATCATTAGCGTACCCAAAAAATCAATGTCACCGCGAAGTTATTGTAACGAATGTTCTAGAGTCTAGACTGTTTATTTACAAACATAGATATCTGATAGGTATTACAATTCTCCATTACCTACATACCAAGCAGACGAGATTGTGGAATATTTTTTTATAGTTTTAAGGAGGGATAAAAAAGGGGAGGGTAATTTCTAAATACAAAAATATAACCATCATGGTAATGTCTCCATTAATAGAACTAACTCCACTGTTAAGTTTGCGAACACCACATATAAATATCTATGATTTACGGCAAATGGCCGGGTATTACATGGGATAAAAACAAACTAAATAGAACAGCCTATTTCACTCAGGAATAACGTAGCTTTCTGCTGATGAAAGAATACTTGAAATCGGATCAGCAGTTTTTGAGTTAAAAACTTACAACGCACAAATCTTTCCTCTTTAAAATATTACTATAGATAGTATGTATAGATAATAATATAAAACTACCCGCAGGCACAACAAGCAGGTCAGTTGAAGGAGAATGGAGAAGAGAAGAAGAAGTCGAGTCCAGCGGAGGTGCCGAGGATCACGCCACACGTGGAACTGCCGCCACAGGTGTTGCAGGTAATCTAGAATGTTCTATTGACTGCAATATATTGTAATGTATCTTTACATGAAAATGAAATAGAACTCCTCCTTCTGAAATATATTTTGTATCAATTGTATATCAATTTCAAAATAACTATTATTAAAATATTGTCTGTCTACCTAATTTTTGTACTGAAAAATATTACATATTTTGCCATTTAAAAACACTACTATTACATCACTGAAATAAGCAGTAGGTTTATAATTGATTAACTTTTAACAATTACATTCTGAATATATTTATATTATGAGTGAAAAGCACACAATAAAAGAATTCAATCAACATAGCTCGAATTGGTCAGGTTTTAAAGTATGTATAAAGGAGTGAAGCTATAAAGTGTAAAAACGCATCGTAAACATACTACAAACAAACTTTATCACTTTACAATACATATAAGTGTACATTTCCAACTCATAGCAGATCTATGACGCCTTGTAGGTTATGGCATTTTCGTACTTCCTGTTAACGCACTGATCTGATTAGCTACTTAGCCAACATATACTTCAATCTATGTACATGTGTCTCATTGATGAGAACACCACAATTGTAAAGATACCATATCAGTTGTTTTCCAAAAACATCAGACAACGCCGACTGTGTCATGTTGGTAAACAGGAAGAAATTTGCCTATTGATACACCATAATCTTATGACTATCATTGTAATCAATGTTGATTTCTTTTATCTATTACTACGCACGTAAATTCGACTACTCTCACCTATTACTGTATACTTAGTAAATGCAATCCAACGCAATTTTTTTTTTCATTTAAAACACTAGTTCCCGAGACAAATTCCTTGAAACAAACAGACTTATCAACTTTGTCTATATTGATAAAATTTTCAGTAGATTCTTTAGATTCTCCATCCGTTTCAATCCAATTCCATAGAGCTATCAGAGAAATTGTATGCCAAAAATACAATGTAAAATGTCCCCGTTCCAGGTGCGAACAGTTCTGGAGAACCCCACCAGGTATCACGTGATCCAGAAGCAGAAGAACCAGGTGCGACAGTATCTCAGTGAATCGTTTACTCCACAAGGCCAGGTTGGTAAATTATTATTTCTGATTTTTGGTTTTGTGGTACCGTAATACTTTTGGGTAGAAATTAAGAAGAAAATAAAAAGAACCACTTGTAGTAATTTAACTTTTAATTGAATAACTTTCCTGACAAAATGTAACATTATTTGCCTATACCAGCGCTACTTACAGGATATACAAGGAAAGTAATCAATTAAAAATAAATTATGAAAACACAATTTTAAAGAAATTAAAGACTGTAACTTTAAGAAGTCCCTATTTTCTAAATGTTTTATACTCGCATTATGTACTTCAAAGTTCAAACTCAATAAGATATTTTAAACTCAATAAGATATTTTAAACTAACAATTCGATGGATGTCCAGGTATCCTCAAATGGCCGTAGTGCTCCTGCGCAGTCAGCGCCAGAACTCAGGCGAAACAATTCGCCAGACCGAGCATCCTCGTCTGGTCTCATGAGCCCTGGCATGTGTTCCGGCGGTGGTAACTCTGAAGTAAGTATCCTGGCAATTTTTATATTGTTTATAGCATTAAGTAAATGCATTTTTTTAAATATTCAACTAAAAAAAAGATTAAAAAACTTATTCCGATGCGTGTTTCGAACCTAAGTTCTTATAGGTATTGTAAATTTTTGAATGCCGGGTAATTTATTAAATTTTCCTCCTTAAACATAAGTATTCTTTTTCATTCTAATATCTTATCCTATATTAGAATATTTGCACTTTCTTATAAAACATATCTAGTATCTACCCAAATCTATCACTGAGTATTAAAATAAGTTTGTCTATAGTTTGAAAAAGGTCAGTTTACAACGACATATCAAATAATGAAAATATGCAAATATACGTTCTAATATATCTCCGAATTCACGTACTCATATCTCTTGTAAATCTCAATCACAGACAGACGAGTTCCTCGAAGACATCCTATCCCTGGATGGAGGGGCGGGTCCCCTTTCATCATCAGAGCCAGCGTCCACCGCCAGTTCGGTGGCCGGTGATTGTGCGCTGCTCACGGATGCAGATATGCATGCATTGGCTAAGGACAGACAGAAGAAGGACAATCATAATATGAGTGAGTGTTTTTGTATGTTTTTTATTATCGTCTTTGTCAGCAATAACTTCGATGATATTGTGGTCATCGTCAGAAACAACTACGTTTTCATTATCATTTTCATCATCATAAACAAAAACATCATTATATAATGATAAACATTATCATCTTCATCGACAACCACAACGTTGTCATTATCAGCGTTAATATTATCGATTTCTCGATCGTAACAACGTTAATACATCGTAACAACATCGTGTAACAACGTTAATATTATCGACTTCTCGATCATCAACAAAAAAATCACTGTGATCATTTTCATCATCATTATTATCATCATCATCGTCGACATCGAAATCATCATATTCATCGTCATTAATATTAACCTTAACATTATCACAGTCTTGTTCTCTCAGATAAAACGTAAGTTTCATTTCATTAGTAAAGAAATAAAGTAAGTGAACTCTTATATCAGCTTAAAGTGTTTCGTATATCATATTTCTTTTTAATCTCGATACGTTATCAATCAATGTGTTTTGAAATTTTTTAGTCCCCATAGTGTTTATTTTAGGATCTCAAATATTTTCGTTATCAACATTATTTTATAGCAAGGATTAAAATATTATGAAAATAAGATTGGATATCTGGCATGATTGATTTCTAAAATAATGCGTAAATTATTAAGTAATTCTTTACTTCTTGCGTAGAAATATTTACGTACTTCTAGGAATATAATATTACTCATAAAATGAGTATGAGATAATGATTATGATAAATTACCTACTAAAGAAAATGGCCGATTGTGTATTTTATATGGTTACTAGCGGTCCGCCCCGGCTTCGCCCGTGGTACATATGAAAAATAGATGTTGGCCGATTCTCAGACTTACCCGATATGCACAGGAAATTTCATGAGAATCGGTCCACCCGTTTCGGAGGAGTATGCAGACTAACATTGTGACACGAGAATTTTATATATAAGAAGATAATAAACTTTTTCATGTATATTCGCGTACGTAGAAAGCAATATGTTGGGAAAATTCCAGTCATATTTCTTTATAATGGATACTTAAAAAAAATATACAGTCTAATAAATGACTAATATCTATTCAATTGAATTTCAGTCGAACGTCGGCGTCGTTTCAACATAAACGACCGCATCAAAGAGTTAGGGACCCTCCTGCCCAAGACCAATGATCCCTTCTACGAAGTGATACGTGACGTCAGACCGAACAAAGGGACGATACTTAAGAGCAGTGTGGACTATATCAAGTGTCTTCGTGATGAAGTGAATAGGCTCAAACAGAGCGAGCAGAGAAGAAAGCAGATTGAACTGCATAATAGGAAACTTATGTTGAGGATACAGGTAATTTTTAACATTTATTGTGTAAGGTTTAGAGGGACAGTTCTAAAGTGCAGTGTGGACTATATCAATTACCTAAGGCTCAAACAGAGCGAGCAGAGAAGAAAGCAGATTGAACTGCACAATCGGAAGCTTATGTTGAGGATACAGGTAACTTTTGCTTAATGCATTCTAAGGCATTGAGTTACTATGTACTACGTACCTCAATGTTCTAAGGTTGTTTTAGTGGTAAAAGTATACTTTATGACAATGGCATTGGCTGCAGTTGTAGTTGAAGTTAGAAGTAAGAGTATTGTGTTCAGAAAAGAACAAATTACATGAAACAAACTAAATTGAGTTACTAGAAGATTCTGATGTGAATTGAATCATGTTTTCAATAATTTTTTTATTCCCATACGAAGTATAGTTATTTTGGCAAAAAGACGTAGGACAAGTGCCTATAGTAGTTCTACCTTACCGTAATAAATTCTACCTTTATTTAGACTACGATTAGTCGTTTCCATTGATTCTTTATTTACTATATTGTCGTAACTTATTAAAAAAAGACGTGTGGCACTCGGGGACTGCCGCGGTAAAGCTATTGCATGCTATGCCTTCAAGCCACACCTCCGTGCCCGTCCCGTATTGTTAAAAATAACAATTACAGATACTAATGTTGTACATCCTATCATTTCCAGGAACTAGAACGTCTAGCCAAACTACACGGCTTACCCATAAACAGCGAGGGCTATTCCTCCCCACACGCGGAGGATTCAGGAGTTGACACTGCACACTCGGAGCCCTTCGCTTCACCAGCTAGAACTCAACAGGTGAGTGCGAACTTGAGTTGAACTCAGTGTGTGAGTTTGAGTTGGACTCGAAGGACCTTTTGTTTGGTAGATGTGTTTTAGAAAGGGTTATAAAGATCTTTTCTTGTTGGTTTTGTGAATGATTAATGTCAGGAAACCAGTAGCGAAATCTTAAATTTATAGTTTATGCTAAAATAATCAACTTTTTTTTCTAAATATTTGTAAATTGCTAACTTATTTATGCGTTAGATACCATACTACTTAAATTGGTGCATTTTAAGTACATATGTAATACATGCAATAATATTGTCATAAAAATATTTTAAGCATTTAATAAATAAATATATTTTCTAGCAAACAATGAGCCAACAAATGTTAGGCCAAGGCTGGTCGTCCCCGCACTCGACGGACTCCGGTATAAAAAGCACGCCTGAACCTTACGCCTCACCTGCTAGAACGCAGCCTGTAAGTTTATATAATCTATACTAATATTATAAAGCTGAAGAGTTTGTTTGTTTGTTTATTTATTTGTTTGTTTGAACGCGCTAATCTCGGGAACTACTGGTCCGATTTAAAAAAATCTTTCGATGTTAGAAAGCTCATTTATCGAGGAAGGTTATAGGCTATATATCATCACGCTACGACCAACAGGAGCGGAGCCACGGGGGTGAAACCGCGGGGAGCAGCTAGTTATTGATATATAGTAAAGTAGAATAAATTATTTATCCATATGTTTTCAATCCAATATTTTTGCGTGGTGTTGACTAAAATGAGAGGCCGTCTGACTTTACTTAATGTTAAACATATTTTAACAGTTTTTTTTTGTCACAGCATTTACTGAAAATTAGTGACTGATTGTGCAGAGTGTACAATATAGAAAAGATTTATTGTTACATATTATAAAGCTTTTTAAGTCAAACTAATCGTATAGGTAATAAATAATAATGTATTGGCTTGCTTTTAATATAGCTACGTTCTATAACATTCAAATATTTTCACATAAGTAAAGGCAGTTATAATAATTGGTATTCTTTTTTGTTGTTGTTTTTGAAGTGAAAACTTCTTTAGCGGCGTTGAGCACTTTTTCTGTAATGGGTATAAAATCTTAAACTCGCGTCAGGACACGTGACCTGAATGAAAAAACGTAAGACGGATGTATATCAAACATGCTCAACGTTAATAATCAAGTTTTCACTTCTGCCGGCACTCCCAGAGTGCAACCCGTCTTTTTTTTATCAAATGTTGTTTGGTGGTGTCATTCATATAACTATGATAATAAATAAATAAATAAATTATTTCCAGGACGTAATGGTACCGAAATCGGAACCAGCCTCTCTCATGGAGTTAAGCGACCCTCCGCCGGACCTCTTGAGAGACACGCCCGCTGGTGAACCGCTTTCCGCTTTGGATGCACTAGGTATTATAAGTTTTTTTATGAATATATTATGTCTAAAACAGAGAATAAAATGTTAAAATTACATTATCACTACATAGTATAAAACAAAGTCGCTTTCTCTGTCCCTATTTCCCTTTGTATGCTTATAAATCTTTAAAACTACGCAACGGATTTTGATGCGGTTTTTTTTAATAGATAGAGTGATTCAAGAGGAAGGTTTTAGTATATAATTTATTAGGTTTTAGACAAAGCGGGCGGTAAGCTAGTCAGGTATATAATGCCGGAATTAATTAAGTTGAGAGTTCGCATTTATAATTATTTTGATTTGCAATGACAGGGTAAGCTTTTATTATTTATTACTTACATTAAAGCAAAAACATACAGTTTTAACGATATTTTGGGCATACTACACATATTATTGCGTGTATATAAATTATAAATGCTCTAAAAATACGTAAAAATGATTTCTAAATACATACGTTCATGCAAGTTTAACAAAATTTATGTATTATTTTGATTTTGTACTGCTATGTTTATTCTGATATTCCAAATTTCTACCTTTACAAATAAACATAAAAATCAATACATTAATATACTAATATATTTTTTATTTCAGATGGTCTAAAACTAGGTTCATGTTCGCCGCTCAGTCGATCAGACGGTTTATCCCTCGACTGTCTGGAGCCAGACCTTTGCCTGGAGCCCGTGCCAGAACATCTGTTTAATCATAAGGATATTAAGGTAAGTTTTATGTTTTTTCTCGTGTAAATTAAAAAAAAAGTAAGAAAGTTTATTCAGCACCACACAATATTATGCCTAATAAAAATAAATTCGAGTCTTTATAGGACTATTTTATTTGTGTAGTTTGGTGTGGGTAGCATTTTTAAACATAATATGTATTAAATTTCATGTGAATCACAGGCTTTATAGGTAAGGAAATCACAATTTACATTGTATTGTAGACTATTCCCTGTAGAAACTGCTTTCCGAATCAGAAGTAAATCGTAAAAGCATGTTACAATGATTCAAAAGTGCTTCTAGAAGTATTCTAATTAGAGTGATTTAGTAGAATGAAATAGTAGTATAAATATACACAAATACAACAGACGCATGCAAGTAAGCACGCACACACACGTAAGCATACACGCACACGCACGTAGACGCGCACGCACATAAAATTTACTATACAGATTAATTCGTAATTGAGATTAAAAATTAAGATATTCCTTCCCCATATTTTTATTTAGTTTTTCTTGTGTTTTGTTTTTAACTAAACTATAACGCAAAATTAAATTTCAATGTGTAACATGTTTTTTTTTTGTTATTTTACAAACATTATTTATTATCTAGATGCGACTATCACCGCCGCCGGGTTTGCTCAGCGGGGAAGAGAGCGAGGCGGTACTCAACTTGGCGCAAATAGAAGATCTCATGGACGACGATTCGCATAATCCCGTCACGCAAGGTAATTATTTATTTATGTATAGTCTAAAACGTAAAATAAAACTTTACTTAATTATAAATTTAAGCAATAGTTACTCAAACTTAAACAAAAAATGCAATTTATGCACTAAATAAGCTGATAGTTTGGAATATTATAGGCACGAAATAAGCTGTTAGTGGAATATTATAGGCACGAAATAAGCTGTTGGTTTGGAATATTATAGGCACGAAATAAGCTGTTGGTTTGGAATATTATAGGCACGAAATAAGCTGTTAGTTCGGAATATTATAGGCACGAAATAAGCTGTTAGTTTGGAATATTAAAGATACAAAATAAGCTGTTCGTGGAATATTATAGGCACGAAATAAGCTGTTAGTTTGGAATATTAAACATACGAAATAAGCTGTTAGTGGAATATTATAGGCACGAAATAAGCTGTTAGTTTGGAATATTATAGGCACGAAATAAGCTGTTAGTTTGGAATATTAAACATACGAAATAAGCTGTTAGTGGAATATTATAGGCACGAAATAAGCTGTTAGTTTGGAATATTATAGGCACGAAATAAGCTGTTAGTTTGAATCAATGTTTTATACAACGCCGATCGGAAATTATTTGAATTGAATAAATTTTAGAGTTTGATTGTTAGTCTAGTTTTTAATGTATATTCTTATATTTAGTACGTCAATGTTGTCTGTAACATATTTATTACTGTAAAATACTATGCACCTTTTTTAATTTTTTGTAATATGTTTATGTACCACTACTAGTTTACTTCTATTTTCAATTGAATTACATAAATATTACAATTTACAGGCGACCCAATGCTATGTTCCTCCCCAACCTCCCAACTGGGCCTTAGCGCGGCGGTAGCAGATGCGGCAGACCGAGCATTACTACATATTGACCTGTCTTCGCATCATACAGGTATTTATTTTATTATCTATACTTAATATTATAAAGCTGAAGAGTTTGTTTGAACGCTCTAATCTCAGGAACTACTACTGGTCCGATTTGAAAAATTCTTTCGGTGTTAGATAGACCATTTATCTAGGAAGGCTATAGGCTATATATCATCAAGCTAAGACCAACAGGAGCGGAGCAATGCGGGTGAAACCGCGGGGCGCAGCTAGGATTAACTTTGAACATTAATGCCACGGAGGAAAGTTTTTATTTGAATTTCATGTCACAACGCCGACCGGACAGTAAATAGTAAATTATTATTTTTGGACGACGCGGCGAACACAAGCCTTAATTGAGCTTAATGTGGGACCAGGTCGATTTGTGTAATAATGTCCTATAATATTTATTTATGTCCTATAATATTTATTTTTAACTCCAATATTTTGATTACAGACTCGTCCCTACTGGGCGACAGTTCGCTGGGCGTGGGCAGCGGGCTGGGCGACAGCGCGCTGCCGCTGCTGCTGGGGCACCACCACGCGCCGCACCACTCGCACTCGCACGCGCACCACTGCTTCGACATGGACCTCGGCGCGTAGTGTGCGCCCGCCCTAATGACTACTAGACGTTTGGGGAGTGTGTACCGGCCTTAATAAGTACTAGATGTGTGGGGGTGTGCACCCGCCCTGTGTGTGCAGCGTGTGGGGAGTGTGTACCAGCCTTAGGAGAGTGTGCACCTGCCCTAATGTGGGGAGGGCTTCGTTTTTACTCGACGAGAGGAGCGTGTGCACCAGCCTCGGGAGCTGCACGAGTGTATCTGTCCAGATGTGGAAGGAGATCGTGTGCGCCCGTGTCGTACTATCCTGGGTAGTGTGTGCACACCGCTTAAAACCGCCAAACGCTCGTGTGTGTACCGCGCTTTTGTGCATCAGCGTAAAGATTAGAATGCGTGTGTACTCGCCTGACGTTGTGCACGTGCGGGGATGGTGTGCACCAACTTTATGAAATGTATACAGGTTCTTATGAAATACACTTGATCATTAGGTGTATTCACGCTCGTGTATCAACATGCACATAAGCGGTGTACACACACCCTTTTGTGTGAAATTATAAGGAACTGTATACACGACTTTATGCGGCGCATACAGTTCTTATGCAGTGTATACACACACTTATGAGTTGAATAACGTCCTATCACTGTGTGCATACGTTTTTATGGTGTGTGCACTATCCTTATGAGAAGTGCCTTAATATTGTGCTAGTGGTAAGGAACATTATTGCGTTGCGTCCACACAGATCCGGATATAAAAACTTTAATGGTGCGTTCACACTGTGCTATTTCAGAAATCTACTATTTACCTTATTGCAATATGCAATAGTACTGTATCAAAAATATATATTTTTGTATAAAAGTTGACTATTGTTAAGGACTTTGCATCATTTTATAATGTAATATAAAGTTCTTTTGAACATTATAATGGTACGTCAAAACAGAGCCAATGTATTTAGACATAAAGTTGAATTTTAATATTTAAAAACGGTTTTTGAAACGGCATAAGGAAATACGGGATTGAATCCCGTTGTTATATACATCTTCAACTTCAAGAAAATACAATCAAAATAAAATTGTTATACTTATAAGCAATAATTTATTATTTGTCGTGAATCATGTTACTTTAAAATTTCAGCAATATAAAGATATTTTATAAAATAAATCATAATATAGACCTCTTTCTATTTGTAAAATCCTTTATTTAAATTGTATATCTCATATAATTTTTTAGCAAATTTTCGTGTGCCTTAGATAAAGTTAAAAACATGATTTAACTGTTATCCGAACAAAACTGAGAATTTAAAATATATTTTTGTATTAAAAACTATACAAATGTTGAAAATATACACCGACTTATTTTAGTTCTTTTACAAAAAAGCAATATATTATTTATTAAAATTAAAAAAATAGACCATCAATTTACATTTTTATACAGTCTTATTGGATTTCTAAAACTTAAAATTAAGTCTATATTCTTATAGACTATATTTTTGGATTTTTCTATACTGAAAATTATACATGTGTTTTAAAAAAAACTTATAATAAAACGGTGCTCAAAAACCATAAAAGTGAGGTCTCACATATAAATATTTTGTATAAAATCTATTTTTGTATCAAATGATATTTTTATGTACATTGTGAATATTATAAATACCGACTTTAGATACTTAATGTGATTGAACACCAAAATATGAGGTGCCATTGTTTTAAACAATATTTTAAAAGACAATAAAATGAATTTTAACCTACTTAAAGAGAGTGCTTATAAATTTCATAACAAACAATATAAGCCTTATTGTAAAACTAGCTTTACGCCCGCGGCGTCGCCCGCCTTGTCTATAAATTATATACTAAAACCTTTCAATTAAATCACGCTATATATTAAAAAAAAACGCGTCAAAATCCGTTGCGTACATAGTTTTAAGTATACATAGGGACAGAGAAAGCGACTTTGTTTTATACTATGTACTGATATAGTGTATCAAAGCATTTTTGTGTTCCTTTTTAAAAACTATGTTTTTATAAGCACTCCTGTGTAATAAAATGACTTAAAAAATGTTAAAAATGTATTATGACATTTAAATTGTGCTGAAATGGGGTAAAATACGTAACTTAGGCATTTGTTATTATAACACAGATTGTATAGTTACCAGCTTAATTTTATTGATGTTTCACATCTCAGGGTTGCTATCTCCTATTATATGTAAGCAGTAACAATGCTAAAAGCGAAAAAATTGATAATTTTATGAAAATGAGGCGATGAACTATGATTTTATTTGTAATGTTGGGTTGTCTTTTTGCGCGTTTAAATGTTAAAAATAAACTATATTTTTATATAAGTATTAAAAATATTTTTGACGCTTGCAAAGACATCCTGTATATAAAATAACTAATGTACGGTGCTTCTCGACATATTTTGTCTGTAGAAATATTTTCAATATATATATTTTACATAGTAATATATAAAATTGTGATACATATGTTTTAGTTCAATATATAGATATTACCGAAGAGTGCCTTGATAGTAGATGTTTATTTTTAAGTATAATATTAATTTATTTGTTGAACAGAACACTAGTTAAGGTTTACACTTTGTTTAGTTTCTTGAAACGTGTTTTGGAAATGTTTTTTTTCAAACGGCCAGCACATTAATGATGTTTTAGTTAAAACTTATTAAAATTTTAAAACCATTTTGTTAAGCAATAGTTTGTTTAATGTAATAATTTTTGTATGTACATACTTATATCTATGTACGTTTTATTATGTATACAATAAAACCAGAATCCAATTTAAACGCTAAGTCTGGCCGCTATATTTATTACTGAATAACGAGACCGACAAACAATTTGTGTGTGAATATTATTAAATAATTATTAAAACTTACCAATCTCAATCATTAAGCAATCATGGTACATGTAGGCAAAGACACGGTCTGAAGCTAGTTACATGTACATTATCGAACAAACGAATGTATTATATACTTATAGGTCGGTGAGTTTCGCTGCAATAATTTATAATATAATAGAGAATTATTGTTTTCGATTTTATTATAATTTTGTCGTGCCGTGGAGTTGTGTTATTCGCTCGCTTTTTATATATTTTTGTTTCAGTACATTCCATTATGGAATTTTATTTAGTATTTGTTTAAATTATCATGTTTTATGATAAAATGTTTTAATAAGTTTTATTTTATATTTCTACGCCTTTATAGTATTATAGTTTTCAAACTAAGTGTTTTATTGAATTAATGTATTATCAGTACATTGCTATTTTCTTGGAGCGAAACGCACAAACTCAATATTGTTCTAAGTATGAATGTTATTATATTATATGAGATTATAAAAAATATTGTTGAAGTACAAAAGTAAATCAGGATTTACCAAAATATACTCGTCTTTTATTTCACCTTAGAAACTGCTTCATTTATTCCAGTTGCAGGTATTATATTATTATATTACCCAATAATTTTGGTTGCAAAAATATATTTAACTTCGAATCAATATCTAATATAATAAATTCAGCAATCATGATCATTTTATATTTTATAAACCCTTCAATATGGGCATCAAATAAAAAAACTAGGATTCTTATTAGAAATCCTACCTATTATAGTATACTACATAATAAATTGGATCTAGCAACTATCAGTTAAATACACTACATAAGTACATATATATAGATTGCTCCTTTATTTATAGAAATTAGTAGATATAATTTTTAATTATTAATTGTGGAATACGTTAACTATATAGATTGGCTTAACACGATCTGCACATAATACACGCTACAAAATCTATGCAAAACATAATTTACGACGCCATTAAAATGCCCCATTTCCAAAAAGCGAGCGACTGCGAATCGATTTCTATTTGACCATGCAAAAATCCTTATTAAATCAAGCTGTCGCTTGCATAAAACCAATCGTTAATTGTATTCAATCGGCACACTCCCTTAGAATGCACGAACTTGAAGCAAATGCATTTTTCCCCTAAAAATAAAATCTCGATTATTTTTATTCATCGAGCGCGGTAACAATGAAGCGTTTCAAATTTCGTAGAAATTTGCGTTTTTGCATAAAATGGTAGCGGCGCGTGCGACATACATTAAAATGTTTGTGGCCATCATTTTTGAGTTTTGGAAATAAAAGATATCGATTTCATATTGTATAATATGCAGTAAGTATCTAGACACAATTCATTAAAGCCAGCAAATAGCAAAAAACTTATCAAGCTCAAGCTTTCAAAACTAGAGAAAACGCTGAAATTGCAGATTAGAAAGATGATATAAGTAACATAAATCTAAAATCGTAAAAAGTATAAATTTAACCAACTTGTTCTAGAATTTTTATAAACTTTAATACAGGAGTAGTATTTTGGTACATTTAGCTAATTTCGAAAGCTTAGACAACACACACAATAACATTTAACTAAGTACTATAATTATTCTTAAATGCCCGAAAATAAATGGTCACCCTACATCCATTGTAATTGGAGTATATCCGGATTCGATTGATAAAAGCGATACATTTTGTGTTTTTTTCACAAAATTTAAATAAAGTCCCGTTTCTAATAATAATGCATTTGCATGGGTCGCTATTATGTTTGTGACCAGAGGGTGGAGAGCATTCTTTTTAATAATTGCACTTTTGCGACAAAAACTTGTAATATGAATAATATAACAGATGCAACTGACCGAAACATTTAAATGAACGATTTTGAACTATTAACTACTTTAATTAACTTTTTTCCGAAGATATATCGAATAAACATATTACTTTTCTTCAATTCGTTTTTTTAATTCATGACATGATGATTTAGTGCAAGAATTTTAACATATTTTATTGCATATTTCATGGCAAGGGTTTGCATAATTCAATAGAGTTAACTTATAAACTTGAACTACCTATTTGAGCCACCTAATCTATTCTATGAATCACACCCACAGTAGGTACACCATTTCACTATAATCACAGCATTTGGTTTAACTAACAATAAAAACTCTTTAAACACATACATAATAAAATAAGTATATTCACAGTATATTTATCACAATATTTATTTACACATGACACCTGTCAACACCACTAGTACATACGAACAAAATTCCCTGGTTATGAAGCATGATGATGCAAACTGCGCCGATCCCGGCCTCCCCGCAAGATGCTGACGTCATCAAGGAGCCCCTCATAGAAGTCCCACGGCCGATAGCTGAGGTATGTTTGTGAGTTTGTCTGTCTTGTACGCAGAAATAAAAATTAAATAAAAAACAAAAATTACAATCAATTTTAATTTTAACGTAAACAATCATTAGGCTCTACCACTACTTCCTACTATAGAATTATTTTTATGGGCAACCTTAAGGTCACTCCAGAAACAGAAAATCTCTTAAGTGAGCTGACAGAAGTGGACCGTCTGTTAATCACCAAACGTCTGCGAGTGAAGGCTGTTCTGTTCCTTCGAGGGAAGAAGAATCGCTTCTCTGTCAGAACTCCAGATCAGAACTTGGTGTATACCGTTGAAGAGGAGAATAGGTAAGTCATATTCATAAAAGGTAAATATGTAAACAATAGAGTCTCCTATGAATATAACATTATTTCGTTTTCATTAATTAAATTAAAAATAAAACTGTGGTTTGAATTTTTACTTACCTCTACCGTACATGTTATTTGAAAGAGCTTATAGATTGTTTATATCGATCAGTTCTCTGTTAGACAATTTTTAGTACTTTTATTAGTTAGATAATTCACAATACGCACAGCGAAATAAAATGGATGAAATTGTTTTATAATATAACTTTTCATTTCGCGCTCTGTGGTTACTATGAATGTACAAAGTTATAAACCTACACATCATTTTAAAATTAAATGCTCTATATATATAGGTACTACATTCGTATATTACGTAAAAGAAAACTTATTTTGAAGCTTTTTTAGTGATGAAAATACCATCTGTGGCTTTTTCTGAAAACCGTCGTTTTGAACTCGTTTTGAATCTCCGACTGTTCCTTTTTTTAAGAATAGCGAATAAACATAAATCAAACATTATCCACCGCATATAATTAAAAAAGCGTTATTTATTTCAGTTCGATAGTTTTCTATGTAATACCTTTTTTAAAAGACCCTTTTCACAGCTGGTGGGTCGGCTACTTCTGCTACGGTCTCCGACCCTTGCAGCTGCGGGTGTTCAACAGCTCCTCTGTCGAGGTGATGAGAATCAACCGGCCCTACGCCTGCACCTCCAGAGTGTTTCCGTGTCAACTACAGAATGTTGAGGTGATTTCTTACTTCCTTAGTAAATGGCTAGTTTCAGTCAAAATCAACAGGTAAGGATTGATAGTTTGTTATACATTGCTTCGTTGTTATCATGCATTTGAAATTGTTATCCACAGATTACGTATAAGAGTTCGATGTTGAAATTCTGCCAAAAACTTTTCTTACCAATAAAGTGACACAATCATACAAAATTGTCACCTGTAAAATGTTGAAAGACGGGCAATTAATTAACAATTTTTGAAATGGTTTCTTATATATTCTAAGAGCTGTAGCAAAGGATTGAAAAATGGTGTAGGTCAAGGATTTTCTCATGTGTTATCCCTGTAGAGTTGGCACTTGGCTTATTAATTATTATATTTCATACGTAGTCTTACAAAACGAATGTAAAAAAACTGCTACTGAACACATAAGAATGTTAATGGTATTTACCTCCGTCTTTATGTACCTAACTACTCATGTTAAATATTAATTATTATCAACTAGGTATGTTTTCCCTGTCTCTCCTACTGCTGGGTGTTGGCAAAAATAATATATTCTATTAGTCCATGATCATTTATTTTCATATGATTCAATTATGACGACTTTTGCCTTATACAGTAAATAGTAATACCTATATCTACGGCCTACGCACATATTATTCGCTGATAATATAATTATTAATTATAATTACAATAATTTAAATAGTTGACGCAGCTGCTTTTCCTGTGATGTCTCATTGCCGTAACTCTGACGTGAAGCTGAGACTGTATTGGTCTTCATATCTAATTATTATATTAAATTGATGTAGCCCTGTGCGTAGTGACGCACATCCATACCAAAATAATATTATTATAAATGCGAAAGTAACTCTGTCTGTCTGTTACTCAATCACGCCTAAACTACTGAACCAATTTTCATGAAATTTGGTATGGAGATGTTTTGATACCCGAGAAAGGCTACTTTTTACCCCGGGAAATAGGATAGGATTAGGAAATCCCACGGGAACGGGAACTATTCGGGTTTTTCTTTGACTGCGCGGGCGAAGCTGCGGGTGGAAAGCTCTCTATATAGGTTATGTATAAACTAAGTAGGTCAGTACAGAAGGACTAATTAGCGTTATAACTATTATTCATACAATATCTACAGTAAATTATATAGCATTTGAAATTGAATGTTAAAACTGATAGTTTATTTGAATTATATAATAAATTAATAATACTTGTGTTCTTATGTATTTAGTGACACACACAGCGGCGTCTATCCCAAACGTAAAATACTTATTATTACAACTAAACGAATTTCATCAAAAAATATTTATTTTACTATAATTATAGGTAAAAGCTCTACATTTACATTTCTAAATAGATTCACAACTACCACATATAATCTACTAGCTGTGCCCCGCGGCTTCACCCGCATTGCTCCGCTCCTATTGGTCTTAGCGTGATGATATATAGCCTATAGCCTTCCTCGATAAATAGCTAACTAACACTGAAAGAATCAAATCGGACCAGTACTTCCTGAGATTAGCGAGTTCAAACAAACCAAACTCTTCAGCTTTATAATATTAGTATAGATTTATCTTATCCGTCAGCTAAAATATCTGGCTATTAATCTAATATATGTTGTTAGGTATTTTCCCCGCCTGGCAGAAAGATTGGCACCATAGAGCAGCAGTGGGCGCCCGTGCGACCGATCTACCTCGTGAGGCGCGAGAATGGAGACGAGGCGTTTTGGCTACAAGGTTAGTAAAAATTATCAGCTAAATAAAAGTATTATAGTCTAAAAATCATGATATTAATAAAGAAAAAACCACAGAAAACAAACATAAAACACCGCCTATACTTATGTATTAAATATTAATGCTCCTTGGAAAGGTCGACATAAGTACTTGACCATAAGTTTCTTCAAGCCTGAGATACAACGTACGTCATATAAAATACTTTATATTCCTATTTTGCTACTATAAAACCGTTTTAGAGCAATATTTAATGATTTATTACATTTGAGCTTATTTATATTTGAAACACCCTAACAGTTTTAAATCAAGTATCATGCAAAACTATCATTAAATGTTTATTTATTTAGCCATCACGTTTACTTACATCGACGAATTATATCACAATATGGTTTTGAGAAATAACAAAGTAGAATGCATTAGTTAAACCATTTACAAAACATAACTACAAAGCTATGACGTCACGCTCCAGGTCCCCGCGTGACGATCAGCTTCTTCAGGGACATACAGTTCAGGATACAGCGGGCGGACGGCGCGCACGTGGGCAGCACCTGTAAGCGCTGGCAAGGGCTGCTGCATGCGATGTTCTTTGCGCCGGTCACTGATAGGTAATGGGTCTTATTAGTATTGAAATAAGGAGTATATTTTATTGTGTTGCCACGCTGGTCACTGATCAGTAATATATCTTACTTGTACTGATATAAAGACTAAAATAATTACAGTGCTGTTAGTACAATAGTTATTTACAAAATATTTAGATTACATGCGAGATATGTTTGTAGTTTTAAGAATTGAGAAGTCGTTTCACTTTTAACTTACTGTTTAATTGAGACACGAATAATTTACTTTTCAGATTTGGAGTGGCATTCGAACGGGAACTCACAGTGGAGGAGAAAGCTCTGTTACTTGCTGCGACTTTACTCATGGATTATATGTATTATGATGCTTGACGGAAAATTATATTAATTTTTTGTATGAAATCTCGTTTTATTTCATTTCGATATAAGAAAGACCCATAACACCCCATAACATGAAACACATTGAATACGGTATCATTCTATTTACAAAAAAATTGTTTTTAATCTCTAATAAATTATAATAAATCGTTTATTTCAAGTAAAATTTATTACAATCCGTGATAATTATACAAATAAAATAATAATTTCCAGAAATAGCAATAAAGGCATTATAATACAGTGAGCATTCACAAATAGGATTCTAAAAAGTTATTCATTTAATCCCTCGGATATACGACTCGGACATTAATATTAAAATAAGGGGACACCGTTCGTTATACTTTAAATGCATTTTTGCATTTCCCTATTTTATACAAAAACATCGATTCCCTTAAAAATTAATGTCCTGCACGCACCACCCCTATTTGCATTGTATTTAAACTTTTTTCCAAACGGCAGATGTCCGTGGTAAATGGCGCGAAATTTTGACAAAACGTATAATTTTCGCGCGCTACAATGACAGCTAGCTGTCAAAAAAATTATGGTTCGCGACACGAAAAAACCTAATATCGGTACTTTATTGAACCCTTTTCCAAAGGATTGAATTCAATTACACGATTCGCGTAAAAAAACTTGTAATAAAGGGGCGATTTTTTTACAAAAATCTGGAAAAGATCGGGGCTTAAATGAATGTAGGTCACTGTGTATTTAGAGAATTAAAGTTTTTATATTTTTTCGAATAATGCGGCGCGCGTCTGTCACGCGTTCGGAAAAGCAAGGGTTTAAATGACAAAAGCTGTTTCCGAAATGATTTAAGACTTGATCTCGTAACGAATTTCGTTTTTTATATAAATTTAACTTTTTGTGTAAAAATAGATTTTTTGCGATCGAGGGATAAATCGAAAATTTTAGAAATTATTCCGTGATTGATTACTTATTGTGTTAGAAAATAATATATTTTTAGTATGTATTTATAGTTTATACTTTATAAAACTGCGAATAGCTGTGTTTATGCCTCGTGTTTAATTATTGAAATAAGGTATAGTGTTAAAGTTATATGCAATAGAACACATACTCCTTTTTGATTGAAATGTCTTAGATTTTTAAACTATACAGTACACATTAATACTTTAAAGAACCCCGTGTACTGAAAATAAAGAGCGTAATCACATCATCTAAAAATGTAGCTTGATAGAAGTAAACTATGGGAAAATTATAAAAAGTTAAAAAAAAACATTAACTAAAAATGTTATGGAAATTTGCAACAAGCATATTATTATGTCTGATAGCCAAAATGTAGGCCGTTCATATTTAATTCAAACTATAGGAGGATAAAACTATAACTATAGTTAAGCACATATGAGTTTCCTTCCCCATTAAATTTTAACGTATGATGGATTGAAAAATTATTAAAAAGGATAATAAAATGCAGCGTAGCGGCCTCTGCCCGGGTTAAGTTGACGCGATGTTGACACCGTCACGGGCCACCGTTACCCTCATGTTACAATGTTTTGCCATTACTTTTTTATCATTTAACCCATTTTTCAACAATTTCTCCCCATTTTCCTATAAAACGTTTGACAGATGCGCAACAATGCAACCCTCGCGACGCAATTTTTAATGGGTGTCGCTTTTTTAATAAAACAGGGATTTTTTGTAAAACTGTTATTTTTTATTAATCTAAAGCCGACAGTTGACGCGGATATAATCTTTAATTAAGAGTGTTTTGGCGGGAACGGTGTCTGATTTTGCCGCGGGGTCGTAATTGTGTCATCTATTTATTTGTAATTTAAAATAAACATTGGTATATGATTACTCCAACGGTGTAGAAATGTAACGTAGGTATCCATTTCTATTAATATTAAACAAATATACCTACATCGCAAATTAATAAACTAAATTGATCTTTTAAGCCTAAACCTTGTAATAAATAAATATGTATATAAACAGTGCATAATTATTTATTAATGTGAAACTGAACTTAATCCGATTTTTATTTACCTAAAATACCATTCGAAAACACATAATACTTCGCTAAAACATTAATCGTATCTACCAAAAGTGAAAACACTTCATCCACACTCTATGTTACTTAAATCTGAAGTTCCCTTGAAAGAAATTAAAATTTTACACCTTATTTAGCACGAAAAATCGTTTCTTACTCACAATAACAAGAAAGCTCGTATTTTGCTTATTAATTATTATACATTTAAGTCTCTTGGTATAGAAATCAATAAACCGTCACTTGGTGGTTAGTGACGTCAACAAAACCAATAACACATGTATTGTTTTCCGCAAAATATATTTATATTATACCAGCTGACCCGACAGACGTCCTCACTTCGAGCGTACTATCAAAGGCGTAGTAATTTTTTTTTATGAGCAAATATCTTAAGAATCTCATTGAAGTTAACAAAGAAGCATTAGCGAAATCGGTTCAAGCAAATTTATTTATATATACATATATATACAGAAAAATATAATCTCAATTGTAGATAAAAATATTAAAAAATCCCAATTAGTGTACGCGAAAGTTTGCCAAATTTTTTGCTAATTTATTGCTAATTGATAATAATTAATTTAAGAAATAACTTACGCATACATTTGCATATAAAGCTTATTGCATATAGCTTATGTATTTTTCTTTCATACCCAAACAATATTTATCTCAACAAGACTTCATATAAAGACCTAATTTTGCATTTTCACCACAGGTAGAGCCACGTAGGGTTTGACGCACTTGGTGCACTTCTCAACTTGTACACCATGCTCAAATGGTGAACTTAGCAACTTGTACACTTATCAAATGGTACACTTCGCGACTGGTACACGTCTCAAATGGTGCACTTCGCAAATGGTGCACTTTTTAAGATTAGTTGAGATTTGGAAAAATTGTGTAAAAATGAAAGAATTTTTAGTTTTGGATGTTTAATTTTTATAATTATGTCAACACAATAATAATAATTAAACTATACAGAATCACCTTAAACACTAAAACATTTTGGGTCATTTTTATTTTTTCAAAAATAAAAATGTGACTCGGATATAATAAAAATAATATAATTATGTCAAAAAAAAGTAGATTTACAGTAAAAAAATATCATAATAAAGATATGATATAATATCATATTATATCAATAACCTTTGTAATATTATTATTTAACTTTTAACTATTACTAATTAAATAAAAGCTTTAAATTAAATCATAACCTGTTTCTTAAAAACAAATTAGTAAAAGTAATAATAAGTAAAACTTTGTAATTGTTACTATTTAATAATTAAGTAAATAGCTATTAATTAAATTACTTGAATAATTGGAGAAACGTGATCTTCTTCATGAAATGTTCCACCGCAATACTTCTGTCTTCTAATTTACGTAATAGTTTTTTATATTTTCGATCAAACATCACATCCTGCTGTTTACGGTTATTTCTGACATTGTGAAATAAGATATTAAGCGCACACTTGTCCCAATACTTGCTTTCCATTTTTAATTTGTGTACAAACATGTACAAGGTGGGATGTTTAGGTATTCTAGCATTTAAGCGGCGATGCCATCCTTCCAAGGCATTAGTAGTCCTATGTCCTATGTATAATATGATATTATATCATATCTTTATTATGATATTTTTTTACTGTAAATCTACTTTTTTTTGACATAATTATATTATTTTTATTATATCCGAGTCACATTTTTATTTTTGAAAAAATAAAAATGACCCAAAATGTTATAGTGTTTAAGGTGATTCTGTGTAGTTTAATTATTATTATTGTGTTGACATAATTATAAAAATTAAACATCCAAAACTAAAAATTCTTTCATTTTTACACAATTTTTCCAAATCTCAACTAATCTTAAAAAGTGCACCATTTGCGAAGTGCACCATTTGAGACGTGTACCAGTCGCGAAGTGTACCATTTGAGAAGTGTACAAGTTGCTAAGTTCACCATTTGAGCATGGTGTACAAGTTGAGAAGTGCACCAAGTGCGTCAAACCCTACGTGGGGTTTGACGCACTTGGTGCACTTGGTGCACAATATGATATTATATCATATCTTTATTATGATATTTTTTTACTGTAAATCTACTTTTTTTTGACATAATTATATTATTTTTATTATATCCGAGTCACATTTTTATTTTTGAAAAAATAAAAATGACCCAAAATGTTATAGTGTTTAAGGTGATTCTGTGTAGTTTAATTATTATTATTGTGTTGACATAATTATAAAAATTAAACATCCAAAACTAAAAATTCTTTCATTTTTACACAATTTTTCCAAATCTCAACTAATCTTAAAAAGTGCACCATTTGCGAAGTGCACCATTTGAGACGTGTACCAGTCGCGAAGTGTACCATTTGAGAAGTGTACAAGTTGCTAAGTTCACCATTTGAGCATGGTGTACAAGTTGAGAAGTGCACCAAGTGCGTCAAACCCGCCACGTAGAGCCGACCTATAGAAACTCTATTTGCTTTTTTCTTCAAACCAAAACACATGATCGTATAAAATTCCATCATAAAAATTGTACATTTTGTGGTACAAACAGTGTTCCATATTCCATTTTGAAATTACTGGATGTAAAAGTATTATATTTTTAATATATTTAGTACTAGAGGTCCGCCCCGGCTTCGCCCGTGGTACATATTTCGCAATAAAAGGTAGCCTATGTCCTTTCTCGGGTATCAAAATATCTGCATACCAAATTTCATGCAAATTGGTTTAGTAGTTTAGGCGTGATTGAGTAACAGACAGACAGACAGAGTTACTTTCGCATTTATAATATTAGTATGGATGTAAATTGTAAATAGATACTTATAGATGTTTGAATTTTCGTTACAATTTATCAGAAAGCATTGATTTAATTTTATGAAATTTGGCAAATGTATAGTATTCTGACATACTTATAATAAAAATTGATTTAAAAATGTTTGTGTATGATCAACACCTTTGTTTTTATTACCTAAAATGGTACAAGGGTACAAGGAAAACACAGGATTTATTTGTATATTTAATTTATTGAATACGGTAGAAATGTTTCGTAGTAATTAATGAAAACAAACAACGAACAGACGGATCTAGGAACATATACCGACCGCAATCGATTCGTAACATTTGACTTATATTACTATGAATTAATATTATTAAATAATTATGAGTAAGTTCAGAGGAAAATATATAATTTGTGATATTTAGTTGCGAGAGACAATAATGACGTCTATAATTATTGTATTTTACTGCAGGTATGCTCAGAATTTATTACTATAAGAGCTGATTGTAAAGATTTTAGAGCTTTACAATTTAGAGCTTGTAAATATTAATATAAAATAAAACATTCAAATAAATCTTTTTCATTCTAAAAATTTTCACCCGCGTTCCACTGCACGTATCGCGATGAAACATACATTTGACATAGCCTGTATTGTAATATGACAACACAAATGTCTTAGAGCTAGCGCGCACGAGCAACATTGTCTCCGCAACTATTTTGTCTCTCCCATCAATTGTATGGGGAGTTGCGTCGCTACGTGCGCGCACTTTCATACTAGCCCATGGGTGGAGAGACAAAATAGTTGCGGAGACAAAGTTGCTCGTGCGCGCTAGCTCTTATCATCGCGATAAGTGGAAGACACACTTTAAAAAACTTATGAGAAGGAACCGTTGATTGTTAAAACTCTATTTGAAAGAAAATTGCCAAAGCGATTCAATATTTAAAAAAATATTATGAAACAAAAATAAATCGTTCCTATTTATCATATGGGTTTGTTGGTTTCTTTGTTTGTTACGATTTAGCTCAAAACCGATATCTGGCAATAATAATAAGGCTCAGCTTCTGTGCAAACAGTGTTCTTCAAAACCCCAGTTTTCTGTTTTATTGGCAATTGTAAATTATTATAGACTTCACCTTTTCATTATATTATGAGGTTATCTTTAATGAATACAATTTAATAGAACATTTTATATAACCCTTCTGCTCTATATTGCACCTTCATGATGTCCTTTTTGAGCCCATATTTCTTATTAAATTTTGCCATACTTCTAATCAAATCAGTACCTATATGTTTAAAAGTTTTTACCTCAAGCTTTTACTACGGTTAGTAAAGAATATTAAAAGTAAGATTTTTCTAAGTAATTCTACATCTCAATTCGACATTCAAGTTTACCTTTATTTAGTTGTAATTCTTTAACGATTAATTTGAATACGAATTGATCAAAAGATAAGGCAAAGGGGACACTGAAATATTTTTAATGGAACAAATTGTATTGAAATCATCAATACAATGTACATAATGCTAATTTGCTGCCTAAAAGCATGTTAGGAAAAATAAAAAATAATAAAGTTTTCTAAAAATTCTATTATAAATGCGAATGTTTCGTGTAAAATCAAATGTTACGAAACCATCACAGTTTAAGACTAGGCTCCCTCCTGAAGCCTGAATATAATTCTCTTTATATTTTATTTAAAATTACCAATATGGACGTGCGTTCTATGGTTATTAAATCTTTTTATTACATTCTGTACCATGTGCAGATTATATAAAATATTAGAAATGTAATAGTTTATATTGTTTTTCTTTATTTCTATTAAAATAGGCCAACGCGTTCGTCCATAGTGATAAATTGAAAAATACATAAAATAATTTGACTAGAATAAACACAGATTTATATAATTAAAAAAAAATATTTCCATTTTTATACAGTCGCACGTTCAACTTAATATAAGACTAGATATTACTAAAACGAACATTTGGAATGTTAAATCGTTCAACAATCGTCAAAATTGATTTATTTTTAATAATTAACATCTGTAAAATTCAATAATGACAAGATTGAACAATTTATGTTAACTTAAAATAATGTCTTTGAGAGATCTTTGGTTATTGGAACTATAAAAATAATCTACGTATCAGTTTTTAGACGATTTGCGCTTACCGTTAAATCTTATGTAGGAAAAATTGCGCCCCAGAGACAACTATTATATCAAGAAAGAACATCGATAAAATACTTCAAAATACATGATTTCTCGTCTTGTCTCATAAGATTTAACAGATAAGGGAGCCTCCACACGGTCAATAATATAATGTCACAATTCTTGTAGTTTGAGGAAAACAAAATGCCTTCAGTATTACAATCACAAAACATAATAGTGCGACCGTAACACAGTGTACAAGCGCTGTAACCCGAGTGAAATTACATATCTCTTATCATTAGAGGCTAAAACATCTGTTGTAGTACACCTGTATCTTTTCTACACTTAACATTAATTTGTACTGTATATTTCTATCACCAGACTCCGTTGTAACTCTAGGTTCAACATTTTGTACTTTATAATTAAATCTATAAAAATTATTGGTCATCCACTCGGGCACAACGCGAAGCGAAACGATTCCGAACACAACATCACAATATTCCACTACATATACCGATCTGGGGGCGACTATTCGAATCCTTTAAAGTAAAAATTGCCGCGCTTCCTCCAAAAATGGCCCTAAAAGCGCTCTCCTCAACAGCAGGATCCGAACAGCCCCCGAGATCGTTACCACGCGTACACCTTTTATTAATTTGTTATTATTTAAAACATTATTAATATAATTTGTTGTAATGTGCGTTTGCGTTCCGGCTCCGAAGCGAGTTCGGTCTATGGTCAGGAAGACTAATAGGAAGGTTACCGAGTTGTATCACAAAATGAGGAACATATTCTGCGTCCAAGGAACTTATTTAGGAACATTTGTGATGTATCGCTACATCGAAGTCGCTTAGTATGATGCTAGCTTCATTTATTGAGAAAATATAATTTGCTTTCATGTCATAATGAATAGCATCTGTATCATTTGGCTGCACCCTGTTCATCACAAGCATTATTATCATCACCAGGCGAGCCTTAATCTCGTTTCGGAGCCGTTCCACAAACGACCTCTAGTTAATTAAATTACATCTTACGTACATACATAGGAACTTTTTTTAGAAGCTGCATGGTTTGTACAAGCTATCCTTCACAATGATCTACTAAATAATATAAATAAACCTGTCTTTAAAAAAGGTTCTTTGAATATATAATTTTCTGAACAATTAGTATCTGGTTAGATATCTCTTTTGTGATTTGGTTTATTGTAAATTGTCTCATGGTATTTTTGTTTTATCGGAATCATAAAATAGGGAAGTTATTAAAATAGGATTTGCTACCTTTTTGGCTTGGTTTTACTATAATTATATTTAGGATGTACTATATCATCAACTTTTACAATTGCTCAAAATAAAATATTTTTTTTTATATCTTTCGCTCCCTCTGTAGGAAAATATCATGATCAGATATACAAAAACAAAATTTACTTGTATCATGAGCCATCACAAAAGAGATATCTAATCAGTCATCGCAATAACATAGTAAGTAATAAATTACAATACAAATAAATTTAAAATATAAAGCTCGGCCAACGACTGCGGGGTAGGACGGAGCTGAGCTCTCCTCCCCAAAACAATTACCCGTAATAATTGATGTGTAACACAACAAAACCCGCGTGACCGAGCCACCACATTTCTAAACAGACTTTATGCTAAATTACGTTTAATGTTGATCACTGCCCAATAGTACGTATCTTTGTGCATTTGTCCCTCCTAGACAACAATATCATATAGCTAACATGAGCGCGGCCTCCGTCCGCGGCGCGGTAACGCACGATAATTACTTTGTACTTTAATGTAACTCCAAAATATAATTTATACAATAACAGCTTACGAACCTAACGTGAGGTAGATCGGTTGTCGCAGTACATATGAATACGTGTGGCACCAAGTTTGTACTGTGGTGAGAAGGGTCGGGGCGCCGGCGCGGGCGCGACTCGCCCGGCTGTCACTGTCGCCGCCGAGGCTCGCTCAGTGATCAACATCGCACCGGTACTACGACGCTACCGTGAGACCGACTCACCGGAATACGTATCGTTTAAATAATAATAATAACTAATCCTAGGGTGTATTTCTTCTCCCGATCGAAATCGACGTTTCATAAACTCGTCTCGGACCGACCCAACGTCGAGGAGATAATAAAAACCGATTCATAAGCGGCAACGTTTCATATATCACCCGTGAATATAATTCTCAATATACGAATTTAAACTCTGACAAAAGGAGGGCGGGAGGCCGCCGCGCGGTGTGGCGCACGGGCGGGCGGCCGCGGACAGCTCCTCGGGAACGATCGTCTCTCTCGGCAATCGCTCGAAGGCACACAGCGTTAAATGTAGTCAACAGTTCGGCGATCGAGCGCGCGCCCGCGGCGGTGTAGTCGCGGCCGCGGACGCGCGCGGGTCGGGCCGGCGGCCGGCGGCCGGGCACTAGGCCGGCGTCAGCGTGAGCGTGACGGTGGCGCGGCGCGTGGCCCGCCGGCGCACCGGCAGGAACACCAGCGCCGGCAGCAGGCTCAGCGCGCCGCCCGCCTCCTCCAGCACGAAGGGCTGCATGGTGAGCGGGGCGCGGGGCGCGCGCGGCACGGCCAGCAGCGCGCCGGCGCCGCCGTGCGCGGCCCGCACGTGCGCCTCCAGCGCGGCGAACCCTTCGGCGCGGAACTCGCACCGCGAGCACGAGTACGCGTCCGCCTCCATCTCCCCCTCCCCCTCGCCCCCCTCGCTCGGCTCGGCGCTGCCCTCCGGCTCGACCTCCCCGCCCTCCTGCTGCTCGTTGGCTCGCTGGACGTGTGCGCGCTCGTGAGCGAACAAGAAAGCTAGGACGTCAGTAGTGAAAGGACAATACGCGCACGCGTATGGTTTATCGCGCGTCAGAAGATCTAGAGGTCGCGGGGGTAAAGGAGGGGGTGGAGGAGGTCGAGCCGGCGGAGCGTGTTCCGCTAGTAAGTGAGCTCGTAGAGCTCGCGGTCCTCTAAAGCGACGAGCGCAAAGCGGACAAGGTTCTGCAGGAGCGGCGTTCGCCGGCGCCGGTGGAGCTGGTATTCCGTGCGTGTTGTGTTTATGCACTCGCAAAAAATATTTACTACACAGTTCCTTGTGGCATATATCACATGTAACTCCGCCTAGTTGTGTGCCACTCTCCAAAGAAATACCGTGCATGCGTTGCATATGAGTTCGCATGAAATATTTGTTGCATAGCTCCTTATTGCAAATTTCGCAAAAGCTCGATCCGGCACCGCCACGTCTCTCGTCTTGCGGTGGTGGGGAAGAGGACGGTGGTCGCGGGGCCTCATTGGGTTCGTCTGCGAGACGCTCTGCTGCCAGTTCGTTAAGTTGAGAAATCATCGTTTGTAGTTTGCGTAATTCCTCACTTGCAGAACCTGGTGACGCCACTCCTCTCTCTTCTACTATCAAATTCAGCGGACTCGTCTGACTCTCTCTAAGTACAGTTTCGAGATCTTCCCTATCTTCTTGTTCACGTTTTACTTCAGGGGGATCTTCAGTGTCGAAAGGGGGTGGTAACGATAGAGCCCGTGGTGGTGTTTCAATGTGTGGAGATATCGGCAACAGAGGAGCGGACGGTGACGTCGCGGCTAACGGTGAGTGGTCGGTCGCTGGAGACCTCTGTGGAGCCAAACCGTGTCTTCTCTCTCGATGGGTGCGCAAAAAATATTTATTGCAATACTCTTTACAACAAATTTCACAGAACGCTTCTGGATTTGTAACTCCTAATCGTCGCAGAACATCAGGTTGGAAGGCGGCCTCCCGTGCGCGCCTCGCTGAGTCTGGTGACAGGCGCCGCGGTGTTCCACCGGACTCTTCGTCCGAAGATCGCCGGGGCGGCGTAGTCTGCTGTTGTTGCGGCATGCCAGGGTGCGGTTGGGGCTCTCCGTCGTATATGCCGTGTTTGTTCGCCCGGTGTGTTTTCAGGAAGTATTTATTGCAGAACTCCTTGCAGCACAGGTCGCAGTACGCCTCCGGATTGAATATTCTGGGTGGGTCGTGTCGCGGGAGCAGACGGAACGCGGCGAGGGGGTCGAATGTAGGCAGGGTGAGTTCCCCGAAGGCGAGGGCGCTCTTGTAGATGTCCGCCATCTTGGCGTGCAGGTCGAGCGGCGGCGGGTGCGCGCGCGCGGGCGCGGCCTGCTTGCGCCGCTTGCGCCCGGGGCTGCCACCGCCGTCGCCGTCCGCGCTGGCCGACCCCGGCCCGGGTCCGCCGCAGTCGCGCTCGCGCTTCACTGCCGGCGCTACCGACATCGCGTCACCGCCGCATCTGGAATTGAGAAAGTAACCATTAATAAATATGAATAAAAATATGGACTTTGACTTTTCTTGACTTGACTTTTCTTGACTTTTCTTAAAGTCTTTTTCCTTTTCTTGGCAACCCTATTTATGCCATTCATTTGAATCTTGTAGCTTATGTCAGTTGGTAACAATACATAAACCGATTTCAAGGAAACTACAGTAAATTAAGAGAAAATACTGACTAAGAACGCAACCGTAATTTTATTGTACCTACTTATAAGTATTTTCATTCATGCATATTGATTAACTAGTAGCCAGCAAGCCACAAGTCAACTTTGCGTAGAAGTCTCTCAATATTTTTACTTGCGGTTGTTCCATGAACCAAAATTTAAATACCAAACAAAATTTCTCATCGATCAAAAACAAAAACGCTCGTTTCTCAATAGGTTTATTAATTTATTAATTTATATTTTCATTTCTAACTTTTTCAAGACAGACGTCATAATTCAATATGCTTATAAGCGAAACCATATTTATTCAAAGGAATGGGTAAAGAGTGTTTTTTTATAGTATGTAACAATACAAAACTAATAAAAAATCACAAACTAATTCTGAACTGAAACTCTACATAAACTTATAATATTAATTACAGCACTTATTTTTCAGGCATTACAACATCTAATCCCAATCTTAATGGTTACAAATAAACGTAAATTATATAATATACAATTTCTTAAGAAAATTGTATTTGCATATCAAATTTTATTTAGTTTAATATGTAATTTTTACAGTTATAAAGAAACGAAGAAATACTTTTTAAACGTTCTCAAAAAAAATAGTTACGCAACGTATTTTTTATTGGCTCTAAATTTAACAATTATTGACTATAGTATTATAACAAAATGCCTATTATACTTGAAAGTCTGAAAACGTGCCATTATTTCAAGTTAAATCTGGTTCCGTGTTTTAAGATTCACATTTATTTCTTAAAAAACATTTTCGTCATACTTTCTAGGTTCGTATTCTTTACAATATTTTCGTTGTTAACAGTTATTAGACAAAGATTTTGTTTATTTGTTTGTTTGATTGGTTGAGCGCGCCTATCTCAAGAACTATTGGTCCGATATGAAAAATATTTTCAGGGTTCTTGACAAGACCAATAGGAGAGGAGCAATGCGGGCAAAACCGCGGAGCACAGCTTGTATTAAATATTCGAATCGCATTCGTCTCATACAAAGAGCAGATGCATTTCACATCTGTTTAAATAAAAATTACTTTAATACAATTGCTATTTGGTATAGGTACAAGTATTAGGTTCTAGGTACAAAATAAATCTATGTAGAATATAATTACAATCTTTTGTAAAGTCTAGACAGCTTTGAAAGTCTGTTTCCATGATGAGAATGATTGATTGATCTTCAACAACATTGTTGAATTGAAACAAGTACAATACATTTTTAACAAAACGTCATAGAACGACTATAAAACTTATTTGGGAAACAAAAACCATTTAGCCAGTTTTAAAGTTTAAAAAACGCAATTAAAGATTAAACTAACCGATTTAGATACTGTTACTTTTTTCTTAACTCGGTGTTAATAACTAGTACGTAAAATATTAAAATCTAGCAAATCTGAAATCACTAAATAAATTAATCGAATAATTAAATAAATAAATTAGTTAATTAATTTTTCAATTGTGTAAGATGGTGCTTTCAAAAAAATATATTTAAATGATATCAATATGATCTAAAATGAACTTATATACAATATCAAAAGAAAATGTATCGATGCGTAAATGTACTGTACCTATTGTATTAATTATTTTCGTGGTTTATAATATACATCTATGATAACGGCATACACACATAATACAGATCTTAGCCGATTCTAATAAGAAACCTCACCTGTCAACGTTTCTCAAATTTAAATTATCCTCGTTCATTTGTCATAAACTTATGTCACATGCCACCATAATAAATGTTTATTGTTTACACTTTATTAATAAAACTTCATAAAACACATCACTAGAAATGTTCCATTTTCAAAATTCAAAATTTGTTTACAAAACTGAACTGTCAAAATCGTTCGATTTTCAAATTTCGCACGGCACGTGCCCGATGCCCTCTGAATGCGCGTGCGCTCAAAACTGACGTGTTTTAGGTAAAAACGGTGCAATGTGTCTTTTTTTGTAGAAAATAGCAAAAATTTCACCCCACTAGCCGGGGCACCCCTCGATTTGATTATTTCGACAGGGGCCGGTGCATTACGCATTAAGCTTGTCTTACATGCCATCGTGAACATTTAAACAACCCTTTAAAATTTGCATCTTATTGTTCAAATTTATTTTAATTATTTGTCGTGTACCTAAACCACATAGATTGAAAATTAACATACACGTTACTGAATTGAATTCCTAACTTTAAAAGCTTTTTGTATTGACAAATTAACTCCACTTTCTTAACTTCCGCAAAGCATTATGTAACTTGTATGTATTCACTATATTTTCAATAAAAAAATAGGCAATAAGTTAGTAATTATATTGCAGATCAATATCACAAAGAAATTCGAATTACAAAGCTTATCTTCATACAAAGCTGTTTTTGTAAAATAATATTTTGTTGCTACATGTAAGCCATCCCTAACAGCAAACAATACACGATGCTTTCCGAAAATTTGGAAACACTATCAAAAGGGCGCGGCAGTGTAAATACATGTGTCCCTTTCCATCATTCGACAAAACACTATTTCTGTTTCACAGCACGTAGCTTTCTTTAATATTCGCCGTCCCGTTTCCACATTTATGATTAAGAGTAATGGTGTAATAAATTTAAGTTCAGCCTGCTTTCAAATATTTTTCGCTTTTTAGGGTTCCGTAGCCAAAATGGCAAAAACGGAACCCTTATAGTTTCGTCATGTCCGTCTGTCCGTCTGTCCGTCTGTCCGTCTGTCACAGCCGATTTACTCGGAAACTATAAGTACTACAGTGATGAAATTTGATGGGAATATGTGTTGTATGAACCGCTACAAAAATATGACACTAAATAGTAAAAAAAAGAATTGGGGGTGGGGCCCCCCATACATGTAACTGAGGGATGAAATTTTTTTTTTCGATGTACATACCCGTGTGGGGTATCAATGGAAAGGTCTTTTAAAATGATATAAAGTTTTCTAAAAAACATTTTTCTTAAAGTGAACGGTTTTTGAGATATCAGCTCTCAAAGTCGTAAAAAGTATGTCCCCCCCCCTCTATTTTTATAACTACGGGGTATAAAATTCTAAAAAAAATAGAGGTGATGCATGCTAATTAACTCTTTCAACGATTTTTGGTTTGATCAAAGTATCTCTTATAGTTTTTGAGATAGGTTGATTTAACTGTAATTTATTATATTTGCTGCTACGGAACCCTTTGTGCGCGAGCCCGACTCGCACTTGGCCGGTTTTATTCTTTTAAGAAAACACGAGGAAACTTTCGCGTTATTTCGCGTATAAACAAAATTCGGGGGCCTGTTGGCGCCTTTTTTTCATTAGGCATGTTTTTTTTTGCGCAGTAAAAAGTTTTTATATTAAGTTGTGAAGTTTAATTACTTTATGGAAGTTGAACGGTGAATCTATTGGTTTGGATTATTAATTATAACTATTTGTATGATTTCTCTATTTTTATGAAATTGGGCTTTTAATGAAAGTTAATTTTTGTTTGTTGTTTCGTGTTTCAGTGCGATATTGTTAACACGTACCTACCTATTTAAATTGAGGTTATGTAATAAATAGATTATTTATAAATTGAAATTCGATTTATTTTCATTACTATTATTACTTACAAAATAGACAACATGTTACCTTCCCGTAAATATATCATTCTGTGTAAAAATTTGTTTTCCGACATTCATTATATAGGTCCACGCCCGCGAGGTGTTGCAAATGCCAAAGTCGGACCTTTTCGACCCTCGTAATCGTATAACAAGCAACTATATTGCTTATTTGTGATCTAAAGGACAGTTTAAAGCATTGTAGACGCTTTGTATTATGACATACCAATATTCTGCTCTTTTTATAGCGTGATTCGACATTTTCAATACTACTTTTGTGTTAATTATTTGTTATGTAGTTTTAAAACACGATTTTAATAAAGAATAGAATTTTATCTAAAGAATCGAATCTAGCTACCAGCATTTAATAGACTATCACATTTAATAGAATTTGAAGCTAAAAAGTAAGTTCCTCGTTTTTTTAGGTGACTGGTTAAAACTAAAAGTACTTTTAGTATCAAAAATATCAATAAAATGAAAAAAATATATAATCCAGGTAAGTATATTACTAAAAACCCTAAAAAAGTGTAGCTTTAAAATTTTAAACATTCGCCTTTAAACGCGAACATCTAGAAAGTTCCAAAGCCATGTTAAAAATAGGCATTATTTCCATTACTGTTGACCGCCAAATTTAATGTCGTGCAAGTAATTAGGCTACCAAAAGTGTCGCTTGGCATGTAACTAAACTATATTTAACACTAATAACAATATGTATCGGACTTTATAGCGATCACTGGACGCCATGTTGGTTGCGTTTTATAAGATGTCAAAATAATAGGTTAGGAAAATCGATGTTTTATAAAAATTCTTGGCTTTTCTTTTCAATTTTTATAGATAATATTAAAATAAAGGAAATCGGTAGAAAATCTTATGACTTTATCGGGATAAAATACAATTTCAATTGAGAACCTTCTATAGCTCTACATTTATTAAAAACATTGTTAAATTAAATAAATAATAATAAAATGTATTTATGTCGAAATATTGCGTAATTTTTGCAATAAGTAAGTTTGAAGGAAGAAGCAAACAGCACCAAAGGGGATGTTTTCATAATGTTGATCATAAACAAAAACAACCGCATTAGTGATGCGTGTTATAAATTCTTGAAGATATATGAATTGTTTACATAAAAATATGACGTTGTATAATAAAAAAAAAGAAATAAATAACCTACCCAGTTTGCGTTTTTAACCTCAGTAAATATTCTCTAAATTTATTTTCAATGAGCTGCTCTAAGCTGTAAATGCTAAAAAGTTGAAATTAACTGTAAAAACAGCTCTTTGGATCCGGATGAAATCTTGCACAGAGATAGATAAAAAATGCAATCAATCATGCATTGAGAAAAACAATTGTTAAATGTTATACTATACTAACTTTATACGCATAAGAAAAACACGTACATACAGAACTAAGCTCTTACCTCATTCATTATTACCAAGACATCCTTACATTTCATTCCAAACATAAAAATATAGGCCGAAATTTTTCAACTCGAGTGTTATATTTTTATGCAGTCGTTAACTTTGAAATATCGGGGAGGGGGTGGGAGGGTGGCGCAAATAAAATAAAAATAAAGGCCGATTATAGTCGACATTTTATAATGGCTCCCAAAATGACATGCGGGCGCCGGCTCGTCGGAATGCGTGGAGTAGCGTTATGTACCTAATCGTAAAAATATTCTGAAATATTTAGTGTATGAGGCTCCACTGAATTGCTGTGCGATAGTTCTGGGAGGATGAATTGTTAATAGAATGGATGTTTTGGATTGCACGGAAGTATATTTGAATATGTGAAAAAAACTTATAAATATAGTAAATAACAAAACTGCAGTTACCTCGTATCAAGGAAATTCCATTTTTAGTTTTTCGAAATCATCCCTTTATAAAGACCCAACCAATAATAACAATACCACTTATTGCAATATATGAAAATTATAATACTAAAGTATAGCAACATACCAAAAACTTTTGCAACAAAACATCAACTCCACGCCACATTCGTCGTTCATGTCACCGCATATTTATTTTCAATCAAACGAGGCGGGAGTCGAACCCACACCCCCGCGCCAGGTGCTATACATTTTATAATTATCGTTGTCAATATGATTTCAGTTCAATTTAAAAATTGATAATCAAAAGGGGAATGACGAATATGACGACGTGTGAGTTTCTGAACGAAATTTTGTATATTTTTAAAGATTTGTTTTTGTATGAAATCGATTATGATAAAAATCGATTTTAATGGTAATTTCTATTACAAAACTTCCCAAGGTTTTATTCAAAGTATATATACATGTGTGTATAGTATATATAAAGTACAATATAATTAAAAATAAAACAATTGAAAAACATGGTGGTCATTCCACATAGCTTCAAATATTTAAGGTTAAATAATAAATAGTCATATAGAAAAGTCTAAATAAATGGTTAATTTATAATAAACAGTCATATACCTAGAAAAGTCGAAATAACTCGCGTATCACAAAGCTCCCCAAAATATTTGTCCGATAACAATAATCGATGAACAATTTAGTACAATTTTAATTCCACCTTATCATGTTATCTTTAAAACGTATCGTTGATAAAAATAAAAATAATTTGGACACAAAATCGATATGGGTTACGTGAACGCTCGCGGTTTGGCCTTCGTTCTTATTTTATACGAATTCAGTTAAGCTTTTGTTAAAACCTAAATCAATTTACGTTTGTATTATTAATGAAATTGACCATTCTGGGTAAATAGTGATTGAAAAACTAGCATGTGCCCATGTGGCATAATATAACAACTGTTTAAACCAAGTTTAAGCCCTATCTAAGTAGGTATAGCTTACTAGACTTTTTTATATCAAGCAAGTCCCTTTACTTTTCAAGATGACCCACTTAACTCACAAATATACAAAATTCATCGCTACAATATAAGTATAGATTTTCAAATATAACACGGCCTTATATGAATAAAGATTTATATGAGATTGTCTTGAACGTGCGTCAAATTGACGTGAATACAAAGAAAGCACACACACACAGTTACACGCACACAATCACACCCCACCACCCTCTGTCGAGAGCTTGAATTTAAATTCCAAATTACGATGTTTTCCATTTTTATGACTTGGTAAAAATATTTCAGGATATCTATAAATATATGTTCGCGAAAATATCGTCGACTGCTACGTCAAAATCCTCGGTATAACGGAAGGAAAATGTCTACTACGGGAACAGCTGATTGTGATTATTTTTATTATTCTTAAAAGTAGCGAAGTTCTGATGTTTTATCGAAAGGCTGTTTTATGGAAGACTTTTATGGTGGTGGCAGAAATACATAATCACATAGTACCTTCTGTTCAATCAACCTAATATCAGTAATTTTAAGAAAATGATGCATTTAAATCTAAATAAGTTGTCCTTAATTAAGTGTCGTCTTCTTCTATCGTCTTCTACTGTAGTACTGTCGTCTTATTCTAACGATCCTTCCAAGATAAGGCCTCCAAAAATTCTTGGAATACTCATGTCAAATGTTTTAGTAGAATTTTATGGACTCATTATAATTATTGTAATCGTGATTTATCTTTCTTTTAACATTTAAGCCTTGTAAACTTTTGAATTAATATTAAAACGCTATTTTGTTTCATTCTTCCTTAAAATAAATACATTAACAGAGATAGGTAGAGATAGTACCTAAATTATTTCTTAGATATTATGATTTAGATTTAGAGCCGATGTTTCAATCCTTGGTTAAAACTTACCCGTCCAATAAAGTATTACACGATAAGATTAAACATTAAAATGTTACCTATAAACTTTCAAATAGGTACGGGCAATTAGAATGCATTTTTAAAATGGTAGTATCATACGTTATTCGACGAATAAGTTTTAACCAAGGATTGAAAAATCAGCCCATACTTACATTATTAAAACAGTAATTACTTAGTTTAAATTAAAATTATGTATTTAAAATTACCCAAAATGGCAAAATTAATTGTTAATGGATTATAATAAAGTAAATATATTTTATTCGTATAACACACTATAATGCAGAAATAGATAAGTACCCTTGAAATCGAATGTTCTCGTATATTCTGTCAACTAGTATCCTCATCCTCAAAGCATACTCATTTATCACTTTCGGTTCAGTTAATCCTATAATAAGAATCTGAATAAAATTATGTTAATATTTTTTAAAGTTTAACGAGATTCCTGTAAAATCGAGGAGATTCTTAAACTTCTCGAAGTTTTAAAAAATACTTTTAATCCCCGAATTTCTGTGATTTTCTTTTATAAGTAGTATCACGTATTAGTAGTAATTAGTATCTCAGATAATAATATAATACTATACTGATATTAGTATTATTTATTTACAATACTGAAAACATCTAAATATAGAATTGAGACTTCAGACTACTTATATTAATAGGATTTAGTACGAATTTCTATTTGAAGAAAATTGTAGGTTTCGTAAATATTCACTTGTAAATAGGTGTTCAGTTTATTTATTCTTATTTTTAAAGTAAACTATATAGAGGGACTATTTTCAGAGATTTACTTAGAAAAATAGAAAATATCTTATGTAGGACTGCTAATTATGATTGTAATAATATTGTCAGACTGAAATCTATTTTTATTGTGATAACCTATAATACTTACTGCATTTATATGTATTAATAAACCTCATTGTATTTATTTGGCTCTATTTTTGAAAAAAACCGATTCTAATTGGACTCTATTTAAAATGCAATAAGATTTATTTTTCTAACAAGAAGTCAGGAGTTTCAGCTCATGCTCACAGCTCAGCTCAGTCAAAAGAAATAATATTAAAATGTTTCACCGAGATAAAAGTCGTCGGAGTAGCCTAAGTTACTTAAGTTATTATTGTGGAGTCAAATAAATGATCTTTCTTTCTTTCTTTCTATTAGACAGAGCCTCTTCACTATTTCCGTCAACAAAAATCATCCAATAATATCCCTCCGAGCGACGTGAAAGACAAACAAACAAAATATTGGTAACCCCATATACGGATCACGCTTAGCATATTTTTAATTATTAAGAAGCCCTACTATTGGACTAACGTATTCAATGTAAAGTGATATTCATAATCGGATTATTTACAACAACTTATTAACTATGTAAATTCGTTTCTGACGAATATAATTACACAAACGCAAAAACGTTGTACATTGCTCTTATTATACGTTTTTGTAAAATTAAAACGAAAATTCAGACTGTGTTTGCAGCAATGTACTGTATTCAATTTTCTTTTTTAGTTCACATTTCTTATAAGAAAATCGCTGCCCATTGAAAGCTTACTTGAAAGTTTCACAACTTGACTTTAAATACAATGTAGTATTTCTAAACTTGAAGTTTAAACCATTGAAACCTAACAGTTTTAAATATATAAATGTAATTGTGGATTTGTGGGTTTTGTTTCACTTCGCTTCGTTTTAAAGATTTAAGCATACAAGGGGACATAGGGACATAGGGACAGAGAAAGCGACTTTGTTTTATACTATGTAGTGATGATCAGAAGTATATCTTATAAGAAAGAAAATAATATGCATTACCTATATAATAACTTAATTCTTATTAGACTTTCAAACTTTAGAATGAATTCGTACGAAATATAAAGAACAAAATGATAATAATTAACTTTATTTATCTATGGAAGCAATTACTTACGAAAATACAAGGTTTCACGTGTTACGTTGCTAGGGATGCCTGAATTAGGTTTCTAAATAACCTGAAGTTGCTAGCCCTAAATCATTTAGGACTGAATAGTTTCCATTGTGAGTGATATACTTCTTTAGCTAATAATGTCTGCTCTTGTTATAGATGTGAAAGTTTTTGAGGGTAGTGTGTGTGTGTTTGTTGCTCTTTCACGCAAATTCTACTGAACCGATTACAATGAAATTTAGCACACATATAGAGAGTAACTTGGATTAACACAAAGGATAGGTTTTATCCCGGAAATCCCACGGGAACGGGAACTATGCGGGTTTTCCTTTGAAAACGCGGGCGAAGCCGCGGGCGGAAATCTAGTACTATAATAGTTGTATGTAACATAATAATACTAAATGTAAATACAATTCTTATACAAATAGTTATCTAAAAGAATAATATCTAAATTTTAAAAGAGTATGTTTTAGTATTCCAATGGTTTAACTATCGTGTTTGTCGTGTAATCAAACCTGTTCAGCTTTTTCTGCTTGTATAAAAATGGTATAAAAGTATATTTTATTGCTGATCTAACGTTTAAATGTAAAAATAAACATAATTTAACATTCAATTGCACAACTCCTAGAGAATAAATAAAAATATATCACAACATAAACCTAATTACCAGCACAATCAAATCAATACAGAAGTCAACAAAACAAAACTAGTCCACATTAAAGCAATCTCATTCGTTGAATTCGTCAAAGAAAAATAATAAAACTGAAAATAGTAGGAATAAAATAAAATGATATAAAGCGAGCGAAATACGGCATACGCACGCACACATACACACTGGTCCAATTTATAATATTGTTTTCCTTAGGATATATTTTTTCACTAGTGTGGGGGCGGGTGGCCTCCCCGAACCCCGGTTATTATTAAAGACGTAGACTCACACATTCTTGGCTGAGTGTGATTAGATTAATATAGAGGGGGCTTGGATAAAACTGATGTGGCTGTTTTAATTGCCAAATGGAATAGCTGGTCGGTTGAGAATAGTATTGATTAGATATAATTTTAACTAACTAACTAATCAGAGGAAAAAAGTCAATAAGATGTTTTTAATGACGTCATGCTAATAGGACATCAAAGTTAGTCGTTTTAGATTGAATTATATTCATATTAATAAAACATGGTTGTTGTAAACAAATGAATTAAAATTTAATACCTATTTATTAAAAAAGCATTTGCAACCACGTTAAAATAGAGCATCTATAATAAGTCCTAAGAAATTTCACAAAAAATAATTTCCTTTATCGATGTTGTTAAAAAGTAAAAACCAAAAAAGCTCCTGTAGTCTTCAAACATCTTATTTAAAAGCTCTTCATGTATCTCTACATTTATTAGTTATTACAAAACGCACAATCAGTACCTATATAAAATTGAATCAAAATAATTTATGACGTCACATACGCATAGCGGAAAGGTCGGAGTCGTAGATCATTGGGTCAATAAAACAGATAATCTATAGTGTTAGATTTTATTTCAAATAACCTAAAAATAAATGAACTGGTTATAAATAAGTCAATTATACTTACTTACTTACTGGAGTGGCGCAGGGACCCAAAGTGAGTCTTGGCCTCCGAAGTCAATTATGTCCTATTCAAAATATATTGTCTTTATTTTTAAATTTATAGGACCTATGAAATAGAAATGTCTTTCCTTTTCAATTTAAGGTAAGTAAGTAATTCTTATAAAAAATAAAACCATAAAACTTTGGACCCCTAAATACATATTATATTAAGACGTAAACAGGGTTGTAAAAATTACATCACTTCCTGTTTTTATGTATGGTCATACATTTGTTACGTAACTTCTGTAATATTTTTTTATCACATAAAAATTGTTAAAACTTACTTCTCCTCGAGTTGAGAAAGTGCAATAAAAACTTTGATTGTAGAACATTTGACGACATTCGAAATGGAAAAGGTGTTGCCAGACGAGACGCGTTTTGGACGCTACACAGGGACGCTACGTGTCGGGAACGGCCGTGTCGATAATACCCACAGCGTCTCTGTATCATCTATACTAATATTATAAAGCTGAAGAGTTTGTTTGTTTGTTTGTTTGAACGCGCTAATCTCGGGAACTACTGGTCCGATTTGAAAAATTCTTTCGGTGTTAGATAGCTCATTTATCGAGGAAGGCTATAGGTTATATACCATCACGCTACGACCAACAGGAGAGGAGCCACGGGGGTGAAACCGCGCGGAGCGGCTAGTATTAGATAACATGTAATTTATTGTTAGAACTGTTATCATTGGATGATGATCATTAAATTAGGTTAGTTGATAAGGTTTTAAAGTTATATGTTAATCTGATATTACTGTTGAGTGTTGTATTATAATTTAAATTTATGGCGCAATTAAATTATATTTTTAAAAGAATCAATAAAATTTTAGGTATTTTACAGACTGCTCATAATGAAGTCTGAAAGAGGAAATTAGTGAGCTTATTTGTTTGACTTGATTCCCTGACTAAAAACCAGCCTTATCATAATTATATTGTAATAATCGCATCGAAGTAGATAATTGTAAGGTTGGCAAAAATAACTAAATTGTAAAAATGTTTATGTAATGTTACTAGTATTTAGCCCCACTTTATATTATCCGGTATACATAAGTGTCTTTAGGTATTCTATATCCATTAAGATTTCCGAAAGATCCTATTTTTAAACATTCACAAGCCATAAACTTACTACTTGTTATGAATGTTTTGGCACATGTACAATAGATAATTTTTGTGTCCCTTCGTCCAGCATACTCACCACAACTCACCATGGAATCCTGATATTTCATGAATGTCAAAAAACTGTTCTGAAATAGTGCTAAATAGTGCCCAAAGGAAAAAAATAGTGCTCTTGTACTTGCGAAGTTATAGCCATAGTTCGATGAGTATGCTGGACGAAGGTTTCGCCCAGCATACTCACCTCCGTCCGGAGAATCTGTATACGCTTCAAACATAATTCATACTTCAAAAAATAGTTCCCAAATAGTGCCAAACGGTGCCCAAAAAGAAAAAACAGTGCTCGAATAACTTCGGAGTTATAGGCTTCGTTCAGTGAGTATGCTGGGCGTAGGTTCTACGCCCAGCATACTCACCTCAGTGCGCGAATATCGAACGAGCTATAGGTATAATTTACGTCTCAAAAAATTGTACTTGAAATAGTGCCCAATATCAGTCCAATTTTTGCTTGACTTTTGACTTAGAAAACCATTAAATTTTAATGTAAACTTCTACATACTAACGTAAAATGGGGTACAGTCGTCGACACATGTTTTTGGACAAAAATATTAAACTTTCTAATTGTAGACTTCATGTTATTGGAAATAATTATGGTATTTTCTCACATGTCAAAAACTTTCGATTAAATGCATTATTATATACCTATTTTATAAATAATAATAAATGAATGAAACTTTAAGCGTAAATGAAGTCTATTACTTCAATGCATTGTGTGTTTGTCTGAATAAAAACAGTCATTTGCAGCCAATAAAATTAATATCTTGAAAAATTGTAAAAAGGAAATTATACAGTTTCTTTTTGTATATATGTTGCAGGCAAAACTTATAACCAGTCAAAACTAGTACTGTGACATAGTTATACAAATTTTTAAAACTCTTTCCAATAGTTTCATCAATGAAAGGTTTAGCAATAAAAAACATTTTTAATTACTTACGTTATTTATTACTATTTAAAGGGCCAAAGTAATCAGAATTCTAGTTAACTAGTTCACAGCTTTTGTTAACATTCATAATATAATCAATGTAAATAGAAAAAATTGTAGTTTTAATATTGTATATAATATACATATAAAAAAATGTTTAGCGTCGCGGGCGCCGCGCGTCGTAAGCCCCATACCTATTGACCGTACGTGCATCCATTACTGCCACACTATATTGAACTTTATCACATGAGGAATACAGGTCAATTCCGTAAACGTTGTGGTACCGTCCTTGATCCGGAAAATGATTATTTTGAATAATTTTGTCAGTTGTAATGTAAGCATTAATAACAGCAACTTTATTTTTCATGCATGATTTACTTCATTTGATATCTTAATCCTTCAAGCGCCGTGATCTAGACAAATATATAAAATCATTGTTCCTAGCTACCGGGGTCCCATGCGACGCGCGAAGGCTTAATCATATTATTATAAAGTATTATTAAAATAATGTGTAATTAATAATATTGCGATTCTAAAGTAAATACTCCCTTACATAGACAATATAACAAAACAAATAATTTACACAAGACAAAAATTGTTAGAAAGAAAGTTAATAATATTGTATTCGACTGTACTCAATGTAATGTATGTAGAAGTTTACAATCAAATTTAATGGTTTTCTAGGTCAAATGTCAAGCAAAAATTGGACTGATATTGGGCACTATTTCAAGCACAATTTTTTGAGACGTAAATTGTTCCTATAGCTCGTTCGATATTCGCGCACTGAGGTGAGTATGCTGGGCGTAGAACCTACGCCCAGCATACTCACTGAACGAAGCCTGTAACTCCGAAGTTATTCGAGCACTGTTTTTTCTTTTTGGGCACCGTTTGGCACTATTTGGGAACTATTTTTTGAAGTATGAATTATGTTTGAAGCGTATACAGATTCTCCGGACGGAGGTGAGTATGCTGGGCGAAACCTTCGTCCAGCATACTCATCGAACTATGGCTATAACTTCGCAAGTACAAGAGCACTATTTTTTTCCTTTGGGCACTATTTAGCACTATTTCAGAACAGTTTTTTGACATTCATGAAATATCAGGATTCCATGGTGAGTTGTGGTGAGTATGCTGGACGAAGGGACACTAATTTTTCCATTTGCCAAAAAAAATATTAAGTATCAAGTATCAACTACCAACCATGTATTACCAAGTTAGCAGCGTTCGAACCGCGACGTTCAACCGCCGCACGTCTGGCGATGCTCGCTTGTAAGCACTCGTGTTTATCGCGGCCCCCATCCATCCGTCTTGTCCTATCCACCGCAATTTATTTGTCGACGGCCTGACGGAAACTCGGACGATTTTAACTACATATTTCAGACGGACGACGTTCAATTGATCCAAAATATATTGTTTTGTTGGTCTACGGAGTTCTCCCTTTGTGTTCTTGAATGATGAAATGGTGTAATGAATTAGGTTTTTAATTTATTTCTAGGTAATGTCTTTTTACTGAATATGTATGTACTTGCAAATTAATTAAGCTTTTGGATTAAACAATACTTAAAAATATGAAAACGTTCTTGAGAATTTAAACTACACAAAATGACAAAACCTTTTTTATATAGACCATCACATGTGTCTTAAAGTTATTTAGTCGGTCAGTGGATACAAAACGCCCAAGTAATTTTCTTAGGAATTTGCTGAATTTAATTTTAAAATGAACATTATGTAATGAAATGAGGATAAATTACGAAGCGAGTTTAAATTGAAACAAATTGTTACAAGAAATTTCTTGTTATGTATAGGTACTTAAATTTTATAATGAAAACGTAACTAACTTTATACAATTCAAACTTTTTCTTGAAAATTTTATTTTGCAACTTGAATGCATTTGGCGTTTTACATAAATGTCAAATTTCATAAAATACACATGTGCGAAGTATGAATTTACTACTAAATAGTAGAATTCCATCACTATTCATTATTCCACTAGTAATGTATTTATTCCGTTCCGTCCAAATCTCCACATTAGATTTAATTTAACATAATAAACTACCCACACAAAGTAGATAATGAAGTAAATAATCTTAATACCGCGCTCATACACATTAAAACTTAACAGGAAAAGAGAGGGCGCTACTCCGTCCCTCTTCAGGGCCGACCTTTCAATTTTCGTCCGGCGTTTCTTATTTAGTTTCGCGCAAATTATCTCCAATTCTTCATATTATTAAACATCCAGGGGGGAACTAGCCCCCCCGGGGAGGGGGTTTAATGACGGAGAGCGGTCATCGCCCCCTCCCAAAGTCCGGCACTTGTTTCTTGTAAAATTTTTCCCCGATCTTTATTTTCTTTCGCTGTAGACGTATATAATTAGAGGGGTGCGCCTGTGTGCGTCGCGCTGCGTGTGTGTGTCGGCGCGCTGCGTGTGTGTGTTATACAGGGTGGTAAGTCCGGTTATTAGTTTTCTTGTGAGTTTCGGGATGTTTTTGTTAGATTTCGATAATTTCGCGACAAGCCGCAGGGGCGTGGGATCGATACGACGTGAGGAGGGGACGCTAATCCCAAATTTTTGCTAATTATTTATATGTGAGATGCGAGTTATATGTCGAAATATTAAATCATATATGTCCTTAGTTCCTAATTGGGAAATGTGTTTATTAATACAATATAAATATCTTCCTTGATCTAGTAATTACGACTAAATCACGGTCATTCGCAGTGAAATATAACTTGAATACATTTATATAGCCTTAGTCACGAATTAACATATTATAAGAAAAAGTCGTGTGTCCAATCCTTAAAGTTGCAATAATTTCTTATGCACTCAATGTTAATATTTTTCTATTACATATTTAAATAACATCATTTACGTATTTAAAACTTTACAAACTTCCTGTTTCGAGAATTTTCTTAAATAATACCTGATATTTGATTTTTCCAAGAACTTCCCTAAGAAAGTTATTTTTACATCTCTCAAAATTTCGTACGTGGGAAATTTATTAAATTATTAAACTAGATATATAATAATCTAGTTTAAGAGAAACCCACGTAACTACAAAAAAAAAACTAATCAATCAGGTAAAATTTCTAATAAATATAGAACACAAGACCAAAACCTTTATGTAATTTTATTAAGAAATGGATTGATGTTATTAAACTATGTAGGGTTTAATGCAACTACCTCTATAAAAAATATTAATAACCAGCAGTCCACCCCGGCTACGCCCGTGGTACATATTTACGTTTTCTCTACGTAAGAACCATCCTCGTACTTCAAGGAATATAATAAAAAAAGAATTATCGAAATCGGTTCAGCCGTTCTCGAGTTATGCGCTTACCAACACATTTTGCGATTCATTTTTATATATAAAGTATTAATATTAATAACTAGCGGTCCGTCCCGGCTTCGCCCGTGGTAGGTACATATTTACGTTTTCTCTACATAAAAACCATACTCGTACTTCAAGGAATATAATAAAAAAAGAATTATCGAAATCGGTTCAGCCGTTCTCGAGTTATGCGCTTACCAACACATTTTGCGATTCATTTTTATATATAAGATTTAAGGTGATGAATTAATTTTTCTAACATTTACGGCCCTTTTCAAACCTTCGTAATTTTTATATTATTAAAGTTGTCGTGATGAAAATTCTTGACAAGAAAGTTCAATAGTAACACAATACGTCTACCGTTTTAGAAACATGATTCCATGATATTTTCTCGATAGAAAAAAAATACAAACTTCTCATTGTTATTTTTTTATAATCTCTGGCATCTTCAAAATAACAAACGTAAAGTTACGACTTTTTGGATATTAACTATAAAATATACAACCTATACGTCTACCGATTTAGAATTTTGAAATATGCGATGGTTTTGAAATAAACAAGAAATACTTGAAATTAGCGCGCGACCAGCCAATATAGCGAGAGCCGCCCTGTACCTTCCTACCCCGATCGCTGCACGAGGCATTCCCGCTACGGCCGTCACACGGGGAACTTGTGTCGCTCGCGCAATCGTAAAAAAGGGTGACAACACGATAAGACAAAATGAGACAAATGGGGACAATAAAGAAAATAAGAAGAAGAAACATAAAGGTTGGAGAAAAAAGAATTCTTACAATTGGAACAAATTAATGAAGAAGTTGGTTTTATTTTAAATTTGATGATAATTGTATTATAGACGATGTTTGATATGTACCCCTGTTTTAAGTACATAACGAATGTGTAAGATTTTTTTCATTTATAGCATAGATAATCTTTTCAGAAATCCGGAATCCAGAAGGAAAATAAACCCACTGATTGTTCACAATGTGAACCCACTCCTTTGTAAGTACCTTTATTCAGTCAAAAATGTATGTTATCAACGTTCTACTGGTTTTATCGCATGATTCCATTTTTAGCAAAAAGCAACAAAGTGCAAAGAAATAAAAAATCATGGTGAACTTAGTGGAAGTATGGCGGACGTGATATGGAACAGGAGCTCATTGGAGTAGTATTATATTTAAAAAAATACGAAAAAATTTCAAGAATTACATTTCTTAGTAGGTGGTAGATAAGTATGTTGTATAAAGAATTTGATGTTGATATTTATTTCATTTATACTTACTACACCTGTGCGGGAAATTGCTTAGTACTAAAACAGGTTTATATTCATATTTACATAGTAATGTGAGTTTTAATTTCGAAAAATTTTGTGTAAGTATATTAAATTGAGTTCCTGGGTGATCTGGAAACACAATTGGGCCCGGAAGATGGCGCTGCAGTCACTCCTCCTAATCACATGAACCGATTTGGATGAATATTTGTGTGCACATTTCATTGTTGTGGGATGATTGGTTGATTCGTTTTCACATTAGCTAATATTATGTATTTTTGTTGTAAACTTAATTTAATGTTTATAATACATTATTATTGGTATAAATAAGCCAGTGTTCGTCTCACATTGCTGTACCTGCCTACCTACCCTACCAGGGCCTAACTTTGTTCTGGCTATTTTATTTTGATTATTTGTCTATACAAATATTATAAAGAGGAAAGGTTTGATTTTTTGTTTGTTTGTTTGTTTGTATGAATTGAATAGGCTCCGAAACTACTTGGCAGATTTGAAAAATTCTTTCACTGTTGGAAAGCTACATCATTTCTGAGTGACATAGGCTATATTTCATTTTCAAAAAAAATAGGCATCCTTACTAAAATTACGATAACGTAATCCAAGGTGTGAAAAAAATATCAAAAAACTACCTTACATCGCGTGCGCTGCGAAAACTATTGATGATAGAACAAAATGATATACTACATTTTTTTAGAACACACCATTATCTTCTATACAAATATTATAAAGAGGAAAGGTTTGATTTTTTGTTTGTTTGTTTGTTTGTATGAATTGAATAGGCTCCGAAACTACTTGGCAGATTTGAAAAATTCTTTCACTGTTGGAAAGCTACATCATTTCTGAGTGACATAGGCTATATTTCATTTTCAAAAAAAATAGGCATCCTTACTAAAATTACGATAACGTAATCCAAGGTGTGAAAAAAATATCAAAAAACTACCTTACATCGCGTGCGCTGCGAAAACTATTGATGATAGAACAAAATGATATCTATACAAATATTATAAAGAGGAAAGGTTTGATTTTTTGTTTGTTTGTTTGTATGAATTGAATAGGCTCCGAAACTAGTTGGCAGATTTGAAAAATTCTTTCACTGTTGGAAAGCTACATCATTTCTGAGTGACATAGGCTATATTTCATTTTCAAAAAAAATAGGCATCCTTACTAAAATTACGATAACGTAATCCAAGGTGTGAAAAAAATATCAAAAAACTACCTTACATCGCGTGCGCTGCGAAAACTATTGATGATAGAACAAAATGATATACTACATTTTTTTAGAACACACCATTATCTACAAAAAATCAGCGGCAGCATATCTCTAACTATTACAGTCATGTCACAATAAGCGTTTTTTTATTGAAAAAAAGAAATTAAAATACCACCGCTACAAAAAGCTCTTTATTTGTACCTTGGTATTAACCCTTATCAAAATAAACGATGTATTATTTAAGACTGCTTCAATATCTTTATATTACTTTTTGAATTATTCGATTCTGACAATCCATTCAAAAGATATCACGAGTTAAAAAAAAATTAAAAAATAAACTGTATTCGGCTAGCTATGCGTTGTAGGCGTCACTCGGGCAGGGGTACGGGAGGGGGGTTAAGATCACGAAATAAACTTGCCGCGCGGCTTACTCGCGCGGTCGGCTCCCTACGTGATGGACGTGTGCGGAATTTACGCTTGATAATAATTCGTTTAGTAAGTAACTAAACCGATTTAAAAAGTTCTTTTCAGAACTAAACCCATTTATATAAAACTAGCTTCCGCCCGCGACTCCGTCCGCGCGGATGTCGGTCTTCGCGTGGATGGTTTATTTCTCCATTTTGAGTAACTCTGACAATGACATCTTATAAATATCTATTGGACCCAAATACGGCTAGGCCTATAATAATACGGAACGTGTGTTCGCGGTTCTACACTCTACAGAACAACGTCTATGGATAAAACTGAAGAATTAAGATTAATTTTTTTTCTACGTATTTTTCCAGGATAAAAAGTATCCTATTTTACGCCCAGGATAATAAGGTATAATTATACCAAGTTTCATCGAAATCTAACCGTCAGTTTTCCCGTGATGCCTTCACATACAGACAGACAGACAGACAGACAGACAGACAGACAGACATTTAATGCCCGTGCGAAGCCGGGACGGGCCGCTAGTAATGAATAATTACAATTAAAATAGAGTGCAAAAAATAAATACATGCGTCAATATATTTTGTGTTTTTTTTTAAACAATTTTTCTATTTAAAAAAATATCATTCCGACCGCGGCTTTGCCCGCTTGGAATTAGGTTATATCGTGAATCCTGTTTTATCCCACAGAAGTGTTCAGTTCGGATAAAAAGTATCCTATGTGTAAATCCAGGCAATTAGCTATATTTTATCAAAATTGGTAATGTAGTCTTGACGTGATTAAGTAACAACTAACAAAAAAATATACAAATTAACATCCAAAGTTTCGCATCAGTTTTACTGTATTAGTGATATCTTCCACTCTTGACTTTGACTGAGAAGAATTAGGGTTTATAACTTCTTTCAGAAATAGTACCTTTCATTTCTGGGCATGATGTAATATCTACGTCAGCATCAAATTCTATCTAAATCAATTCAGTAGTCCGCGTTATTGATTACCATTTCATTTTTTCAGAGTAACAATATTTTTTGTTATTTTAAAGATTATTTATAACCTGTATTATTTTGTAATAAAGTAAACATTACGAAATAATAATAATTATTAATAATGTCTAAGTAGTTGTTGGAAAGAAGATTATTTGTTTATAAGCAAGAAAATAAAACCAATAAATCAACAATTGAATAAATGTATAACAATATTATAACTGTATGACGACTCCATACATGTTTGTCCCGAGTCGGCCAGCGGCAGCGCGGCGAGTTTGCAAGAATGACTTCGCGCACACCCGCGTTCACGATAGCGAGCTATTAGACTCCGCCCGCCAAGCAGTGGATTTTTTTTTGTGTATCGTCTTAAGATTTAAGGTGATGAATTAATTTTTCTAACATTTACGGCCCTTTTCAAACCTTCGTAATTTTTATATTAACAAAGTTGTCGTGATGAAAATTCTTGACAAGAAAGTTCAATAGTAACACAATACGTCTATCGTTTTAGAAACATGATTCCATGATATTTTCTCGATAGAAAAAAATTACAAAGTTCTCATTGTTATTTTTTTTAAATCTCTGGCATCTTCAAAATAACAAACGTAAAGTTACGACTTTTTGGATATTAACTATAAAATATACAACCTATACGTCTACCGAGTTAGAATTTTGAAATATGCGATGGTTTTGAAATAAACAAGAAATACTTGAAATTAGCGCGCGACCAGCCAATATAGCGAGAGCCGCCCTGTACCTTCCTACCCCGATCGCTGCACGAGTCATTCCCGCTACGGCCGTCACACGGGGAACTTGTGTCGCTCGCGCAATCGTAACAAAGGGTGACAACACGATAAGACAAAATGAGACAAATGGGGACAATAAAGAAAATAAGAAGAAGAAACATAAAGGTTGGAGGAAAAAGAATGCTTACAATTGGAACAAATTGATGAAGTAAGTTGGTTTTATTTTAAATTTGATGATAATTGTATTATAGACGATGTTTGATATGTACCCCTGTTTTAAGTACATAACGAATGTGTAAGATTTTTTCATTTATAGCATAGATAATCTTTTCAGAAATCCGGAATCCAGATGGAAAATAAACCCACTGATTGTTCACAATGTGAACCCACTCCTTCGTAAGTACCTTTATTCAGTCAAAAATGTATGTTATCAACGCTCTACTGGTTTTATCGCATGATTCCATTTTTAGCAAAAAGCAACAAAGTGCAAAGAAATAAAAAATCATGGTGAACTTAGTGGAAGTATGGTGGACTGTAATATGGAACAAGAGCTCATTGGAGTAGTATTATATTTAAAAAAAATACGAAAAAATTTCAAGAATTACATTTCTTAGTAGTTAGGTGGTAGATAAGTATGTTGTATAAAGAATTTGATGTTGATATCTGTGCGGGAAATTGCTTAGTACTAAAACAGGTTTATATTCATATTTACATAGTAATGTGAGTTTTCATTTCGAAAAATTTTGTGTAAGTACATATATAAAATTGAGTATTTATATTTATTTATTTATATATTTATTATTTCTTAGTACTTACATATTAAGTTAAATAAATTTTTTTTGTGTTGTATTGTTAGCATGTACCTAGCGATATTTCAGTGAGGAAGAGGGAACTTCCCTACTACAGGTCTATATGACTTAAAAGGGAAGTTCCAAATGTTTGTGACCACACCGCCATGCTGACCAATAAATAAATTGTTTAAATTGTTTAATGGTTTAAATTAAATTGAGTTCCTGGGTGATCTGGAAACACAATTGGGCCCGGAAGATGGCGCTGCAGTCACTCCTCCTAATCACATGAACCGATTTGGATGTATATTTGTGTGCACATTTCATTGTTGTGGGATGATTGGTTGATTCGTTTTCACATTAGCTAATATTATGTATTTTTGTTGTTAGAAATTAAACTTAATTTAATGTTTATAATACATTATTATTGGTATAAATAAGCCAGTGTTCGTCTCACATTGCTGTACCTGCCTACCTAGTACCTACCCTACCAGGGCCTAACTTTGTTCTGGCTATTTTATTTTGATTATTTGTAATGAATAATTACAATTATAATAGAGTGCAAAAAATAAATATATGCGTCAATATATTTTGTGTTTTTTTTTAAACAATTTTTTTATTTAAAAAAATATCATTCCGACCGCGGCTTTGCCCGTGTGGAATTAGGTTATATCGTGAATCCTGTTTTATCCCACAGAAGTGTTCAGTTCGGATAAAAAGTATATCCTATGTGTAAATCCAGGCAATTAGCTATATTTTATCAAAATTGGTAATGTAGTCTTGACGTGATTAAGTAACAACTAACAAAAAAATATACAAATTAACATCCAAAGTTTCGCATCAGTTTTACTGTATTAGTGATATCTTCCACTCTTGACTTTGACTGAGAAGAATTAGGGTTTATAACTTCTTTCAGAAATAGTACCTTTCATTTCTGGGCATGACGTAATATCTACGTCAGCATCAAATTCTATCTAAATCAATTCAGTAGTCCGCGTTATTGAATACCATTTCATTTTTTCAGAGTAACAATATTTTTTGTTATTTTAAAGATTATTTATAACCTGTATTATTTTTTAATAAAGTAAACATTACGAAATAATAATAATTAATGTCTAAGTAGTTGTTAAAAAGAAGATTATTTGTTTATAAGCAAGAAAATAAAACCAATAAATCAACAATTAAATATGTATATGTATTATAACTGTATGACGACTCCATACATGTTTGTCCCGAGTCGACCAGCGGCTGCGCGGCGAGTTTGCAAGAATGACTTCGCGCACACCCGCGTTCGCGATAGCGAGCTATTAGACTCCGCCCGCCAAGCAGTGGATTTTTTTTTGTGTATCGTCTTAAACAAATAGTACCTACCAAACAACATTGCGCTAATCTATGATTTTTTATTTATTGCCAATTTGTCATTTCTTACTATTAAAAAGACACCATAAAATCATACGAATTGTTTTACTTAGAATAATGAATTTCCCTCAAGACACCCACATTACAATTTACAGTACATCCTTGCAGAGTTCCATCATATTTATTCATTCCTTCAACTAGGTGGGATTTACTACTACAATTACTAGTGTACTCATAAATATGCATACGGAACCTTGTAAATGCTGACCCTTGATTTATCAGCACATAAATTAGGGTCCCGTTTGTAGTCCATTGAATAAAAAGTTCTAGAGTGCGTGAGTTAGTAACGTAAGATGTTTCTTCGGAAACATGTCAAGAGTCCCTAGGTAATAAACATACTAAAACCCCGGGCCACTAGGAGGAGCCCCGGAGTGGGGGGAGGGGGAAAATGGGTCTATTTTTTCATTTTTCGCTTAAATCTCAAAAACGGTACATGTTAGAGAAAAACTTTCAAGGAAAAGTTGAAAGGCCATAAAATTATCTACAAGTTGTACCTGAATCATTTTTTCCTATATCCTACCGTTTCTGAGTTATACGCAGTAAAACATGATTTTGGCTCAAACAATTTCCACATCAATCGATCAAAAAATATTTCTTTCTTCCAAAAAACTCAAAAGTGCAACTTGTGACCGGTACTGATAGATTGCTCTTAATTAGGTCTATAATTGGTAAAATAAACACATTCCTCCATGGAAGCCTTTAGGAGGAATCGATTGTCAAAATATTATATTATGGTAGTTTGAGTTACTGAACTTGATCTTTTTATTTTTTTCTTCCAAAAAACTCATAAGTGCAACTTGTGACCGGTACAGATAGATTTCTCATAATTGGGTCTATCATTGATAAAAATACCAGATTCCAACACGGAGGCGTTTACGGGGAATTGAATTTTATTAGGGTAGTTACGATACTTGAACTTTTTATTTTTTTTCTCCAAAAAAACTCAAAAGTGCAACTTGTGACCGATACTGATAGATTGCTCTTAATTAGGTCTATAATTAGTAAAATAAACACATTCCTCCATGGAAGCCTTTAGGAGGAATCGATTTTCAAAATACTATATTAGGGTAGTTTGAGTTACTGAACTTGATCTTTTTATTTTTTTCTTCCAAAAAACTCAAAAGTGCAACTTGTGACTGGTACTGTTAGATTGCTCTTAATTAGGTCTATAATTGGTAAAATAAACACATTCCTCCATGGAAGCCTTTAGGAGGAATCGATTGTCAAAATACTATATTAGGGTAGTTTGAGTTACTGAACTTGATCTTTTTATTTTTTTCTTCCAAAAAACTCAAAAGTGCAACTTGTGACCGGTACAGATAGATTGCTCATAATTAGGTCTATCATTGATAAAAATACTAGATTCCACCATGGAGGCGTTTACGGGGAATTGAATTTTATTAGGGTAGATACGATACTTGAACTTTTTATTTTTTTTCTTCCAAAAAAACTCAAAAGTGCAACTTGTGACCGGTACCGATAGATTGCTCATAATTAGGTCTATCATTGATAAAAAAACCAGATTCCACCATGGAGGCCTTTAGGAGGTATTGAATTTTATTAGGGTAGTTACGATACATGAACTTTTTAACTAACTACCCTAATAAAATTCAATTCCCCGTAAACGCCTCCATGGTGGAATCTGGTATTTTTATCAATGATGGACCTAATTATGAGCAATCTATCTGTACCGGTCACAAGTTGCACTTTTGAGCTTTTTGGAAGAAAAAAATAAAAAGTTCATGTATCGTAACTACCCTGATAAAATTCAATTCCCCGTAAACGCCTGCGTGGTGGAATCTGGTATTTTTAGCAATGATAGACCTAATTATGAGCAATCTATCTGTACCGGTCACAAGTTGCACTTTTGAGTTTTTTGGAAGAAAAAAATAAAAAGATCAAGTTCAGTAACTCAAACTGCCCTAATATAATATTTTGACAATCGATTCCTCCTAAAGGCTTCCATGGAGGAATGTGTTTATTTTACCAATTATAGAACTAATTAAGAGCAATCTATCAGTACTGGTCACAAGTTGCACATTTGAGTTTTTTGGAAGAAAGAAATATTTTTTGATCGATTGATGTTGAAATTGTTTGAGCCAAAATCATGTTTTACTGCGTATAACCCAGAAACGGTAGGATATAGGAAAAAATGATTCAGGTACAACTTGTAGATAATTTTATGGCCTTTCAATTTTTCCTTGAAAGTTTTTCTCTAACATGTACCGTTTTTGAGATTTAAGCGAAAAATGAAAAAATGGACCCATTTCCCCCCTCCCCCCACTCCGGGGCTCCTCCTAGTGGCCCGGGGTTTTAGTATGTTTATTACCTAGGGACTCTTGACATGTTTCCGAAGAAACATCTTACGTTACTAACTCACGCACTCTAGACCCCCCTTGGAGGGACTCATTCAATGGACTATTGATCGCTGCTGTAAATTATCTTCGACTCCATTGGAAGTATTTTGGTAAGTATTGTATTTAAAGATAGAGATTCGTTTGCAATTCTATTGAGGACTAGTGTTTTACCGCGGTTGTACCTGTCATTTAATAAGATAGTCATTGTATGTTTGCTACCTAAGTACGACTTTTCAAGCTTTTGATTGGTAAGTTGAAATCAACTGGTTCTTTAAATGACAAAATCTTGCAAAAGACATCTGATTTAAATATAGGATATATCCTGTTAATTGCGTATAATAATAGGCACGTGAGAATTTATAAAACTTATTTTTTATACTCAAGTATTTAAAGAGATGAAAATAGGGAAGTTTGAAAATTTATTAATTATAAAAGCGGCAAACCATTTATTTCCTTACCTATTTGTTTTTATTAGAAAAGCGAACAGATTTACCTTTAGAAGTAATTGAAAGTAGGTACATATTAAATATGAATAAAGTAAATAGTAATTAATATACAGTGAAAAAGGCTTGAAAGGCTCTGTCTGTCACACATACAAAAATACATCGTAGGTACATAATAAAAGTACTAAATATTCAGGAAAACACATACGACAATCAGCTCTAGGTAATAATAAATTCTTAACACACCGCCTTTAAAATAATTTACGATTTTTTCGTTTTAAATACCAAATTGTTATTCACTTAACATTTGCGGTTAGCATTCCCAAGTGATCTGATGTTAAAAGTATTTCCGTTTTTAGAGAATGTCTGAGGTCTTGCTTTTTTAGGTCTAGAAAGTCTGAAGTCGAGTTACCTGCGCCTAGTGATTGTATACCATGACTAAAGGGTAATAAATTTACATTGAAGCAAGTCATATTTATCTATGTGAAAAGTATTTTTATTTATCATGTGGTTACAGATTGAATTCAGTTATGGTAATACCACAGGTAATACTAAGTTCAAACAAAAAATACCTAGAAACAATAAAAATTGAACAATTATATGAACATAACTTTTAAGGAAATTCCTAGTGGTGCGAGTGACAACAACGATTTTTATAAAATACTAGCAGTCCGCCCCGGCTTAGCCCGTGGTACATATTTACGTTTTCTCTACATAAGAACCATCCTCGTACTTCAAGGAATATAATAAAAAAAGAATTATCGAAATCGGTTCAGCCGTTCTCGAGTTATGCGCTTACCAACACATTTTGCGATTCATTTTTATATTATAGAATTATAGGTAATATATATTTTAAAACCATGTATGTAGTATGTACATGAGTTAATACTTACGTCAGAAATTTTAATACAAGGAACAAGGCATAAGACATTATAGCATAATTTTAACTAATTTGTTTAAGTCTAGATTTAAAGTTAACCATAAACCTATGTTTACCAACAAATCAATACCTTCTGACAGGCTAACCTTACTGGTTTACATAGAAAGTAACCTTGAAATGTCGCATTTGGTATTTGGAATATAATTCGATTGAAATAAAGATTATAAAATACATATTTTCTTTTCTATATAAAGTTACGTAAATTAAAAGATTGAATCTGGGTTTGTCAGAAAAAGATTGTAATTATGTAAAAAAAAATGTGAAAATATTTTTTTTTTTGAGTCGTTCGCGTTAGGTGTTTCGATGCATGGGACATGAATAACTGAACTGTGTACATTTTACTTTATAAATTAGAAGTACAGAAGGAAATAAACAGTATTTAAATGTGGAATTACATTCGTATTTTATGGAGTTATATTTATTCATTCCAAACCGAAATTGATTTTGTTTTTCCTTAAATACACTCAAAATAAAGTATTTTACACTTTATGCGATCTTATTACTATTTTCCTAAAACAAGAATCGAACAATACCTCAAAATAGTTACGAACGAAATCACACTTCTATCGATTTCACCATAGAGACATATCCTACAAGAACATTGTCTTAGATATTAAGAAACATTTAAAGCATTAAACACACATCGTCAATCAATACTACACACACACACGTTAAGATAACCCACCCTACGATAATTAGTTTAACAACCCCCCCTCTGGATTAGCTGTGTATGTGTGCTACCCTTACTATTGAAAAAATGCGGAAAATTGGGAACCGCGGCATTATATTATATGCGCTGTGTGGATTTCTTTTGTGCGTAACGGCACAGACTAATAATAATATACTACGGTAACGGTAAATATGTATTGTGGAAGATATTTTTGCAATGATATTAATAGTGTGATTAAGAACTCGCTATATGAAAATGTTCGTGGAATTTTATGTTTTGGCTAGACATAATTTGTGAATAAAGGGACATTCAATGTTTAAAAATAAGTTCGAATAATACTGTGTACCTAATCTATCTATACATATAATAAAATCGTAGGAAAGTCAAAACTGTACATTGAATATTTTTTTAAAAGAATACATAATCCATGATCTATAATCGATATAGAAGCCAAAAACATAGTTTTTAGAATTTTTGTCTGTTTGTCTGTTTGTCGGTTTGTCTGTTTGTCTGTTTGTCTGTATGTTTGTCCAGGCTAATCTCAGAAAGTACTGCACGGATTTACTTCAAATTTTGCATGAATATTACTAACAGGTCGGGTCAGGCTGTTATATACATATTATCATGCTATCACCTTCGGGGGAGGAGCTGTGAACCTTTATTTTTCTTACGTATTCCGTGTACTACGACAGCGTACAATATAAAGACTCATGTTTAAATGTTGTTTTTGAGTAAGCCATGCTATTGTCTACCTTTACACTATAAAAACTACATCATTTAAGTAATTTTGGCAGAGAAACAGTATAATGAATCTTAGTAGTATAAAGACAAATTTAAAACAGCGCCATCTATGAGATTTCATTAAAATTAAATCAATTTACATAATATTAACGCTCCTTGGAAATTCATAATTTAAATATTATGATGTTGGTGAGTTTGTTTTTTTTTTTAAAGTTAAATAAATAATTCATATCTTCCCAGAGTAAATTTCAGGTGCGCTTATATTTCATGTGAATATACTAAATTTTTATAAGTGAGGGTAGATGTTTATTATTTGATGTTAGTTACAGTTATATAGGTAATAGACGTACTATTTGTATTCTCTTTGGGTAATAGTAGATAACAGTGATTGTGTTCATTGGTTACATTTTTAAAAATCTTCGGCTTTTTTTTAATTTTCGCCTTCTTGCGTTCCCACAAAAGGTAAGTTGAGCTTTTATATTTATTGTTTATTATTGTTTATTATAATATATAAAGCTACACTACCACTGACTGACTCACTCACTGACATCGGGTTTCTCGGAAACTACGGGGAAAGTTGGGGGGATTTCGACGTGGACGTGTAGAGGTGCGCCGAGTGAACAGAGGAAAAATATAGCGATCTCGATCATCTTCGAAAACCGAGTGGACCCCTGGAGGTGCGCAAAAACGGTGATACCTGGAGGGGGGGTGTCTGAACAAAAAATGCTCAGAACTGGTGGCGATTACCAGGGGTGGTGGAAAAATGGGGATTTTCGCGAAAACAAGATGGCCGCCGTACTTTGCCAAAATCGCCGTTTATGAATCCTTACGTCTCAAATTTGGCACACGTGCTCAGTTCGAGCCGGCGAATCGATCGGTGACCCGTTCGAGTGGCTCCGGGCCTCCGTTTCCAATTTCCATACAACGTAAAATCCAACGGCCCGCGGAAACGGTGCGAGTTGGGTGGGGGGTGTCGGAACTAAAAATGATCACCACCCTGGGACGCTACCAGGGAGCCATAGTGGGTTGCTCGATTTTGGAATTTTTCCATTTTTGGCGCAAACATAAAAACGTAAATTTTGACGAGGTGGCGCAACGGAGAAACACACCAATGATGCATTCATACTCGCCCAGCTCTCAGGATATCCAGAAAAATCCGAAATTTTGAATTTTCTCACAGCCCGCGGAGACGGTCAACGGCCCGCGCAAACGGTAGCATCTACATCTGGGGTGCTCAAACTAAACTTGTAGTAGACCTCGAGCAATTACCACAGATAGTGAAAAAAATTCAAAATGGCGGAAAAAATGGCCGCCGCCATACAAATGCTAAAATGGCCATCGCTGGTCCGATCGCGCTGAAACTTGGCACAGGGGCTTTAATCGAGCTTCACATTACGTTGGCATATTCATCATCGAGTTTCCATCGCCAGTTTCCGAGTTTCATACAACGCGAAATTCGACGGCTCTCCGAAACGGCGCCAGATAGGTGGGGGGTGTAGAACTAAAAAATGATCAGAAACATGGGGCGCTACCAGGGCAATCGAGAAATTTCAAATTGGACGCAATTTTTTTTTCAAAAATGGCCGATTTTTTGAGGCAAGATGGTGGCGCCGGTTACTTCACGATCGGTCTGAAAATTGACTTCTGTGCTCTGATCGGTCAGATTTACAAAACTGCATACTCAGAATCTCTCTCCGATCCCTGGTTTCCATTTTCCATACATCAGGAAATTCAACGGCTCTCTGAACCGGTGACAGGTAGGTCGGGGTCGCCTAAGTAAAAAATACTTCAAAATCTGGTCCGCTTCCAGGCATATAAAAATTTTTGGTAAAAAGCGAAATTTTTTTTTTCAAAAATTTTGTATGGAAATTTCCATAGTAGGAAGGGTAATTGAATAGCAACGGAAAAAGACGGCGCCGCGGGCTGCTTGCTGCCCGCGCACCGCGCAACCTCGAAGGTCGACAGCCTCCCGGAGTAGAAAATATTTATTAACTTTTGAACTACCGCACGAGCCAAGCGAGCGAAGCGAGCGAATCACGGCAGTGGCTGGCGTAAATATTCAAATAGGTAGCGAGGAGCGAAGCGACGAGCGAGTTAGGTTAACTTTTGAACTACCGCACTAGCCAAGCGAGCGAAGCGAGCAAGTCACGTCAGCGGCCGGCGTAAATATTCAAAGAAGTAGCGAGGAGCGAAGCGACGAGCGAGTTAGGTTAACTTTTGAACTACTGCACTAGCCAAGCGAGCGAAGCGAGCAAGTCACGTCAGCGGCCGGCGTAAATATTCAAAGAAGTAGCGAGGAGCGAAGCGACGAGCCAGTTAGGTTAACTTTTGAACTACCGCACTAGCCAAGCGAGCGAAGCGAGCAAGTCACGTCAGCGGCCGGCGTAAATACTCAAAGAAGTAGCGAGGAGCGAAGCGACGAGCGAGTTAGGTTACTTTTGAACTACCGCACTAGCCAAGCGAGCGAAGCGAGCAAGTCACGTCAGCGGCCGGCGTAAATATTCAAATAGGTAGCGAGGAGCGAAGCGACGAGCGTGTTAAGTAAACTCTTTAACAGTTTATTATGAAAAGTCACTGCCCGCTATCGATTTGACACCTCAAAATGATGAAATTCGGGGATCACGTTTCAAGAATTTAACCAATATTTGAATAAGTAATTTATAAACAGTTTCGACTGACTGTAGAATCGCTGTTAGCAGATGTAACAAATGGACAGGAAATTCAAATGCATTTTCAAATGACTGAAGATTTCTGCCCTGGGATGAGCCGCGAGCTGCTTGCAGCTCGCGCACCACGCACCCTCGAAGGTATACAGCCCCCCGGAATAGAAAATATTTGAATGGGAAATTTATAAGCACTTCCGATTGACTGTGGAATCGCTGTTAGCAGATATTAACAAATTGACGGGGAATTTTTATGCATTTTCAACTGACTGAAGATTTCTGCCCTGGGATGCTTCGCGGGCTGCTTGCAGCCCGCGCACCACGCACCCTCGAAGGTGGGCAGCCTCCCGAAGTGGAAAATACTTGAATGGGGAATTTATAAGCATTACCGACTGACTGTAGAATCGCTGTTAGCAGATGTAACAAATGGACAGGAAATTCGAATGCATTTTCAAATGACTGCCCTATTGCTTCAACCCAGAGGCAAAAGAGGCTCGCGGGCTGCTTGCAGCCCGCGCACCACGCACCCTCGAAGGTCGACAGCATTTCAAAATAGAAAATATTTGAATTGGGAATTTATAAGCACTTCCGATTGACTGTGGAATCGCTGTTGGCAAATAATAACAAATTGACGGGGGATTTTGATGCATTTTCAAATGACTGCCCTATTGCTTCAACCCAGGGGCAAAAGGGGCTCGCGGGCTGCTTGCAGCCCGCGCACAACGCACCAGCTAGTTATAATTATATAGTTAGACTCATGTTTTTAATTAGTTAAAGTTATGACAAAATAAGAAAATGATGAAATTTTATTTTTATCATGTACTAGCGGTCCGCCCCGGCTTCGCCCGTGGTACATATATGAAAAATAGATGTTGGCCGATTCTCAGACTTACCCGATATGCACAGAAAATTTCATGAGAATCGGTCCACCCGTTTCGGAGGAGTATGCAGACTAACATTGTGACACGAGAATTTTATATATAAGATAACTTTTACAAGACTATATTATACGCCCAAAGAAGGTCACTTTAGTTCTTGATAAAACTTTATTTGTTAGTAGCTTTTTATTAAAATTAGGTACTAATATTTTGATTTTTTTTTATTTACAGATTCAATGTTCATAAAAATTGACGATTTGCGTGAGGATGTAGTGGAAATTAGTAACCTTGCGCGTGGTCAATCAATATTCAATACATCAATACATATAATAAAATTGTAGAAAAGTGATGTCTGTACAATGAAAATATTAAAAAATATTATAATAAAATTCTAGAAAAGTGATGTCTGTACAATGAAAATATGTAAAAAAAATAGCAGGGGTTATTATTAAATCGATCTCAAACCCAAAACTGTAGTTATATTTTTTTTGTCTGTTTGTCTGTATGTTTGTGCACGCTAATCTCAGAAACGACTTATCCGATTTAGATGCGGTTTTCACTAATATATTGTGGTAATCTTCATTTAACATTAAGTGTTTATTTCATGTTAATCGGTTTGTAAATAAAAAAGTTATGACCATTTAAGTATTCACGGCGAACATTTGCAAAGGCATTCTATTGTACACTATACAGTGTACGATAAAACGTAAGTTATCTGTTATACGTTACAGTATAATTATTCCTTATAAATGTCCAGGTGATCATATCGAAAGTCCCCAAGGGTGGGGGGGTAAGCTGAGGTAGTAGGGGGGGAAGGGGTCAAATTAGAATTATGCTTACTTCTAGGTAAATTTTATACATAAAATGTCCTTTAAATTATGTCGTATTATATTTTTAACCCCTTTTAACCATTTTTAACCATCAAAAAGATGGGTGATAAGTGTTTGACCGCTATGTTTGTCTGTTTTTGCCACCGTAGCTCGCTAACAGGTAATACGAATTAGATGCGTGTTAGGCAGCATATTTTCCGACGCTGGTTCTTAGATAAAGTGTATCAAAATCGGTTCATCCATTTATTATACCTAGGTATATAGAGGTAAAAGTGGGAATGTGGGAAAAAATATTAGTTATATTTTTATCCAATTCGGTTTATCCATTTATTAGATTACAGCGGTGAAAGTGGGAATGAACAATAATCGAATGTGGTCAAATAATATACTCAAGCGGCATATCAAAATATAAAAGAGCAACGTGTTTTATCGAAATCGGTTCATCCGTTTATTACATTTAGGGGTGACAGTGGTTAGATAAATAAACCAAATGGAGCATCAAACGACAGGATATGACGTGTACATATAGGTATAATTAGATAATATGGTTTACATCAAAATCGGTTCTGCCATTTACTAGGTGTGGAAAGAGAAGGGTTGAAAGTCTGTGAAAGAAGAGGGGGATATGGGAGCGAGAGGATAGCCACACCCTGGAAATTTTGAACTCTACTCAAAGCCACATAGGCCTGGCTCTTGGCAATTTTTTTTCCTAAAGATACCACTTCTTTTGCCACTGTGATCCATTACATTTTGTGCACGGTTACGGCCCAACTTAAAAGATGTCAAGGAGCAACAAACTTATAGATATCAATATGATGTAGGAATGTAATATGGAGGTAGAGGTAGGTCTCGCTCACTTGAAAATATCACATGAAAATAAGAAACCGAAGTTAAAAATTTAAAAATTAAAAAGAAAAACCCAACGCAACGAAGGAAAAGGAATAAATAATAATTTTACAAACTTCCCGACGATCTTTAAAATTAAGTACCTTTATAAAAAAAATATAATTGTATATGATATGATAATGATGGTATGGCAGCCCCGATGACTTTGTTTTTTTTTTATTTTTATAAGTAAATATTTAAAATGGTATTTATTTTTAAAGATCTTCGGGAAGTTTGTAAAATTAGTGAAACTTTTATTACATCGTCTCAAACTTTTTGGTCTGTGTAGCGCATGTCGCGTGACGGTCGGCTGCGGAGTAGGTATAAAGCAGTGTTCGGAGTCATTATCGTACAAATACGATAATTTTGTGCCTAAGTTTCACTTTTACCGCGGTTTCATAAAACCACACAACTTTTTTTCCTTTTTCTATGCACTTTTCTTCGTTGCGTTGAGTTTTTTTTTATTTAATTTTTATTGCACGGTCTAAACGGTTTAGTTACTACGGCGTGAGACAGGAAAGATCTGAGCGCTGAGACAAACGTCAAAACGCAAAGGAATAGAATCCGCTATCGATACTAATTATTGTCTTAAGCGTATGATGTTTTGATAAGGATTTGTTCACCTTACCAACGACGACGACGACCACGAACAAAATTTTCATCCAGTCGTAATTTAACAAAATTGTGCAAAACACAATTAAAAATAAATTATTAAAATTTCCTGTCGTTCTGGTGATTGGAATTTTTATTTTTGAGATCAACGAATGAAAAATAGATTTTTCGTAGAAACGGTTATATATTATATTGTCAAAAACATCCATACAAGGAAGGAATTTATTTTTATTTTTTAGCTCAGTTTAGTAATAAATTTTACTAACAGTTCGTTTAATTATTTATGGTAGTACGTGTTTATTCAATAAAAGTTAAGTAGTAACTACCTACTATGCAGTCACTATTCCACGCGGACGAAGTCGCGGGCACAGCTAGTCTTTAAAATATAACCATAAATTGGGACAATAATTATTGTGGTGTGATAAAATAGCATGCGTTGTTGTTTGAATTTTTTGAACATAGTCTAATTGTGTAAAACACTGTATGTACATATTTACAAATGTTAGTATATCTACTTGTCTAGTTACAATAGTAGGTACAAGATTTGTTTAGTTTGGAAGTATGTAGATAGCTTTCTCTGAAATGTTTATTCTTGGACCAAGGATATCCCGAAGCTGAACCTTCTTTCATTGATAGAAAAACAATACAAGCATATCCTTACTAGTATAATAAATGCGAAAATGTGTTTGTCTTTCTTTAACGTTGCAACAGAGGGATTTAATTGATATTTTTGTGTGGAGTCTAGAGTGACATACGTGACTTTTAATCATGGTAACATATCTCATTGCTATAAAATTTCATTTAAAAACGCGACCGAAGCCGGGGGCCGTCAGCTAGCTGCTAGTATCCATACTAATATTATAAATGCGAAAGTAACTCTGTCTGTCTGTCTGTTACTCAATCACGCCTAAACTACTGAACCAATTTGCATGAAATTTGGTATGGAGATATTTTGATACCCGAGAAAGGACATAGGCTACTTTTTATTGCGAAATATGTACCACGGGCGAAGCCGGGGCGGACCGCTAGTAACAATATATTAAAGGAACGTTCGATACAATTGAATACATAGAACAAAGGCGCAAATGATATTGAGGAAAATCGTTTGAAAAGTTTAAATAATGAAGTATTATGTAGCTTACGCAAAGCATTGTTAATATATTATAACATTGTCCGAAGTTTGAGACGCGTAACAACTTGAACGGTTTCAGTGGGATTTTTTCGAGTTTACAAAACGTTTGAATTGTCCAAACAATACAAAGCTTAAACTTTATTATATACTTGTGGTCAATAATGAACAATTTTAAAAATTAACTCATTGTTATCGCTTATTACCTATGTGTTTTGAGTTTCATTTTCTTGGGTAAAGGTCAGCTTAAAGCAACACTTTTAAACTAAATTGTGAACAAATTACAAGTTCAACTTCCTTTTATGAAGCTTCATTTAATAGCTACATAGAATTTATCAATAATTTTATGTAATTTCATATCTTGAATTGAGCAAATCCACTCTATGTTATTATGATTTATGCAATGAGATGCATATCTTGTACCTGTTGTGTAATCAGCCCAAAAATGAATTGTGTACTTCAGTACATACAATAAATAATACAAATTCAGTAAATTTCGCTAACACATAGGATGTTTCACTATGACGTCCGCGCGGCGTGCCCCGCCCAATTCCATACAGATAATAAAGCCGAATTGTATTTTTATTGCTTTATTCATATACGACAAATACCCAACTGGCCCGGCCTATTTAGCAAATTATAATAAAACGATAACTACCGCTTACGACAATTTTGGATAATGTAAATATTTGAAACATACATATAGCAGATGTAATAAAAAGGTTATTGGATAATGTACACAATACCTGATCACAATTAAACAAAGATATAAACTAAGCAACACACTTGATTCCAATTAAGTTTTGTTTGTACAAGCATACACACACAAATATAGCCATCATAATAATATTTTGTGAACAAGTCGTTCATCACAATATTTTCCCAATAATGGGGATTGAACTCTCTTTCCCTGCCTCGATAGTCGTCTCAAATAGAGTCACCATATATTTACTTATGGGATGAGATAACTTACGTAGTTTGTAAAAATATTCGAATCGTTCTAGAAATTTATATATAGATAAAAGAAACGGGTTTTTTTTTGGCAGTGCTGGCAATGGTGCAGGTGCGCTACCTGATGTAAGGTGGTCGCCACCACCGCCCCGAAGAACTTGTAACCCTGGTAGTGATGACGTTTGTTTATGTTTGCCAGATTTTTCAGTATGTTCAGAATGAGAAACTTGGTATCTTCATACAAATTTGTAATCGTTCTATAGATTGATCTGTTAAAACTAGTCCAAGCCGTTTAAGTTTGCTGAAAATCTAAAACGCTTTGGTCATGGACTTTCTATTCTTAACATTATGAACGAAAAACTGGACCTGCAATGCTCTAACAATACAGAATATTAAAGGAAAACTGACCAAGTAATGTCTCAAAGATGTGTCTTGCGCCAGGAGGGTCAGAATCAGTTGGCTAAAACCTCAATGATGTTACTTCGAGATTTATCACAGACACTTCTTATCAACAAGACTCCAGGTTTAATGTCCGACATTAAGAACCTACCGTTATTCAAAAATGAAAAAACAACGAGAAACACGCACAAAAGCCAGAATCTTTTGTACTTTTTATTTGTAGGCTGAACGAAATAGAAAGATTCGATACACTACCAAAAAACATTTCGCAAACTTCATAATTGGTTTCCAGTAAAGTTTTTATGCCTTCCATTATCATTTTATTATTTATATGCAGTTTCTAATTTTTTTCGCGAAGTAATTTAGACGTGATGCGAAATTCGTGAGAGAAATGCACATAAATGCTATAAATATAAAACAATTAGGATTAAGGCCGATATTTATATTCACATATATTTTTTATGGCTATTAATAACATATTATATTTTGAATAGAGGTTAGATGTTGATTTAAACTCTTTTTTCTAAGAGGCATGAGGCCCAAGTAATCCATACTAATATTATAAATGCGAAAGTAACTCTGTCTGTCTGTCTGTTACTCAATCACGCCTTAACTACTGAACCAATTTGCATGAAATTTGGTATAGAGATATTTTGATACCCGAGAAAGGACATAGGCTACTTTTTATCCCGGGAAATAGGATAGGTTTTAACCCGGAAATCCCACGGGAACGGGAACTATGCGGGTTTTTCTTTGACTGCGCGGGCGAAGCTGCGGGTGGAAAGCTAGTGTCAAATATTTTACTGAGCAATTTTTTGGTGGCACATTCATAAAAGAATATTTTAAATTGACCCGATGCACTTTCACTAATTTTCTTATATTTTTAAAGCTACAGTAGATATGTAATATTTCATTAAAATCCGTAAAGAAGCTTCAGAATTAAACCATGTAGTTAAAAAATTTAAACACACAAGCTCTTATACTAACAAATAGTTGCCATATGGCTTCGACTCAACCAAATATAAAAATACGTATGTCCTTAAAGTCCTAATTTAACGTAAACAAGGATAAATTACAAGAATTGTAAATCACAGCATAATGATTTGTTAAATAACAGTGATTCATATGTATAATTACATAGAATTATAATTGACTAGCTTACCGCCCGCGGTTTCGCCCGCTTTGTCTAAAACCTAATAAATTATATACTAAAATCTTCCTCTTGAATCACTTTATCTATTAAAAAAAATCGCATCAAAATCCGTTGCGTAGTTTGAAAGATTTAAGCATACAAAGGGACATAGGGACAGAGAAAGCGACTTTGTTTTATACTATGTGTTGATGTTTAATTAGGAATCGACTACTTAAGGCGTTCGTTAATTAAAATAAAAAACAAATATTGGTATCTGATTTCGAACTATTTCATTAATGCCTATTGATTCAAGTACATATATACAAAATAGAATATACATATTATCATATTTACATTTAAATTTTTTTAATACCTTTTTTCCTTCTCCATGAGTTTAGGTACATCTTCATTTCACCACAGTTGTGAAATATCTTCAGTATTAAAGGGTAAGAAATACTAAGTAGAGAGACCTTTTCTTATTTTTGCTTTTCATAAAATAAAAAATAAAAATATTAAATTATCCTTGGTCAATTAACAAATTATTATGTAACATCATACGATGCAAAAAATTGTGTTACTCCAGAATAATCACAGGAAAACAATTAACAAATTACATTTTATCCGTTAACAAACGCATCACAAGGAGCTAATTATGAAATCAATTTACGCAACAGTACACCAGTATCATACGAATACCTCATTCAATCACTATCGTTTAACCACATACGTCATTGAGCCGTCATTCTATTCCAAACCCTCATGAGTCATGTTGAATCACCATTCGCTTAAAAGAAGACGCTTAGACACTGCGTCCTCACAAACAATCTGAAATCCAACCAAGTAACATGGCGCTCAAAGTTTTCCTAGTCGTCCTAGCGTGCGTCACCATGGCGACCGCTGAATGCAACTGTATAGAAGAGAAAACCAAACAAGACGTGAAGGCGATATGGGACTTCCTCATGAAAATACCAGTCGAGGAAAGCGAAGAGAGGTTCCCGGTGATTGCTGGGGAACTATCGCCTCTAATACCCTGTGTTTGTATGGAGCAGAGCAGAAAAAGGCGCAGCATAAACCCCTCACCTTTGGAGGGCAGATACAAATGTCCGGCTGGCTCCATACGATTCCACTTCTTCTGTGTGAAAATGTTTAATTACTGACGGACGCCATAAAGCGTCAATGTGTAGAAACGAATTAAACTCTCATCTGGTGTATTTACAGTCCAGTTTACCAAAACAAATGGGGGCCCAAATTGCATTTGAACGAATATTTTGTGAAAAAGTGAATTTATATTGAAATGTATGTCTGTGAAATAAGTTGTGAATATAGTTGTATATATTATTTATATGATTAGCCACAAGAAGCTTTAAATAGATAATAAATGATTTTAAACTATATGTTCTTTTTTTGAGGAAACATAAGGATGGTAAGCCCAGCCACGACAATGTCGATAGGTTTTTCCTTAACATTTATCAACTAATTTCCTTAATAATTATTATTCATCATGCGACGATTGAAATGTTCTCAAATTGGGTTTTCTAAGTTCAACTCTAGAAAATTGTTTTTAGTTTATTAAATTCAGATATCTGGATGACAAATAATTTCCAGGCATTTAGGGAAAGTAGAGTAATTCTTAGATTTTGTTGGTGTGTACGTGACAAAAAAGCAGTTGAAATAAGTAGTACCTACCTATAACATAAAAAGATCTATTAATTGATAGATATAAAAAAATCTGTTAGGTACTTTTTCTAAATGTTAATGTTAATAAAAGTAAGTACCTACTTAGTTGAGAATTTAGATATTCTTATGTAGAGTTATGAATCTTTTCAGGATTCTACATGGTGAAAACATACATATATAATATATATATATATATATATATATATATATATATATATATATATATATCTACCCAATAAAATAAGACAAGTACACGTGTACCTAATAAGTAGATAAAGTATTCAACTTTAAAAGAAGAGCTTTTGAAACATAATATTTTCAGTATCTGAACATTGTAATTTGTGACATTTTAAATGTCTTTATACTCCAGTCTTTAAATATATAAGCAAAATGGAGAAAGAGGGGATCACCACATTTCTTTGGATAAACCAATGCAACGCAATGAAGCATGATAGTCACAAAAATGAAAAAAATAACATCTAGTCGATCTAACCCAAACAGGACGGTGTCGCGATTTATTAAACCAAATTATTTTTTTTATGAATGAATGAATGAATGAAAGCTTTATTGTACACACCAAAATAATGAAATAACATTAAGTAAAATATACATCAAATTGCACAATAGGCGATTTTATATTCAAAATTTCGGCGCATGCGCATTTTTGTGACACCTAATTTTATAAAAACTTAAATAACGTGTAAATTTATAAAGAATATAAAAATAACGTGAATAATATCGCTAAAGCTTTTTCAATTGTAGTGCAGTGTGACAAGGGTTTAATTTTTAACTGACATTATACCAAAAACAAGTTTTTGGTAAAGAAATTAAATTCAAAATCTTTCATTTGAAAAATAATAATAAGAATTTATAAGAAACAAATATTTATTTTCATACAGAAGAAAGCTCAATTAGATACTTCCTAACCCTATAAAAGTTCTCTTATGAAATGAATCAATGTTAATTTCCTAAAATTTTCCAAATATCCGCCTATTATTTTGAATATTTTCCTTCTTATATATGTTTATGAAGAAAAGGAGCAATTAATAACAATACTAAATCCCAGGTTTTAGCACTATATAACAGGAAACCTACTTTATTAACAAAGGAAAATATTATAATCATATTTTTAGTCAGATTGTTATTGAATTTATGTTTTGAATTGTTTGTTTGTGTGTGTGTTTAAATAAATAAATTCTTTCTTTCAAAAATAGATGACGAGAATTCTATGGAACAACTATATTGAGATGTTTTACACATAAAGATACACTACAAATTCATACGGTCAGCATAAAAAACAGGGAAAATGTACGAAAAACTATTGAATTTCGGGACTTTTATAGTCATGTTGGGAAGCTATCAATCATAAGGTAATTGCTGACATGACAATAGCATATATTTGTGTTTGTACCGGGAATATTTGAACTTACGAACCACTGGGACCATGACCTGCCCCCGTACCCTGGGGCCGTATTGTGATCTCTTATTCCCAGTCAATTTACGCCGTCAATTGAACTGACTGGCAAATTCATATAATGATCGCAATAACCAGCCATGGTTAATTATCTCGTGTCACAATGTTTGTCCTCAATGGACTCCTAAACCACTTAACCGATTATAATAAAATTCGCACACCATGTGCAGTTCGATCAACTTGAGAGATAGGATAGTTTAAACATGTAGGTACCACGGGCGAAGCCGGGGCGGACCACTAGTGGTATTATATGGATTTGCCAGTCAGTTCAATACTGGGAACGAGAGTTGATACGGCTCCTGATGTCCTATAGCCAACTTATAGCAGTATTTTCCAGTGTGGAAAAATGACAGCGCTATATAGGTCATCAAGCGTCACTACTTTACCACAGGAAATAACACTGTTATTTTGTAACATCATGGTAACCCTCTAGCTCTCGAAAAGGTACGGAATCATCCAGGTTGGTGGCCATGTATGATACATTGAGGATATAATTCCTTGCGGAATTGTTTGTTTGTCTTCGCGTCACAATAGGACGATTTGATTATATGATTTCTGTGTCTAGATCGTGACATAGGCTACTTTTTACCACGGTAAAACGGCTAATTTCCATGGGAATATCCTTGAACTACACAGAAGCCGCTTGCGGAAGGCTTAAAGTTTTTTTTATTGAGATAATACTTTTAGTTTGAATGAGTAGTAAGTTCAGATAATTTTAACGTTTTTCATTTGTTTCTGACTTTGTAATAGGCCCTCTCCACAATCCAGAGCGTTGGCCAAACAAATGGTCGTCGATGTTTGCTGCCATTGCGGCGATTATGAACATGTTTAATGCCGATCATAGACATTATACATCATAGACATTAATGACCTCTGTCGTGATTGCCTCTACTCGCCCAACGCTGCCCATTGTAAAGGGCCATTAGATAAGAACTTTTGAAGACATTATATTATTATTGAAATGTTTAGTGATTTGGTAAAGTCTTGTATAAAAACTCAGTCTTTCATCAGTGGCTATATGTTCAGAGGGCCGCGCCGTACCTACTGTTTATTTGTCGCATCATTTATATGTATATGATAAACAATACAATATACCTACTTAAAATGTTCCTTAATCCTTTATCGAATTTACTATATACTTCAAAAATTCTCATTGTTGTTAGTTTTATATCCTGAATATCCGAACTTTTTAGCAATCTATGTCATAACTTCCTAAAGCATGAGTTGAGTTCAAATTAGCCATTAGGTCTTAAGGCTTAGACATCAAAGTTCTTTCTTTTTGTATCCTAATTGTAGTAAATTTGATACATATTTTGGCTCCTCCTGCATGAGGCTTCAGTAGATTTTTAGTACTACCCTGTAGGAAGTGAATTTATAGATATAATATATTATGTTATATTGGGCTCTTGGGCTAAGGGTCATTCAGTCCTATATTACGTAATATCCTTGCTATTGGAATTGCAACCTTAATTCTAAATGTTAAGAATGAATCTGGTCAATATATGCCCATGATATGTCCTTATGTGACAGTTATGATATGTATAGGATAATAATTGTTATTATAAAAGTCAATGAAAATGTAGATTTTTATGTATTTAAGTATGTTTATTTGGTTTGAATTGACTGTTGGGTCTTTCCAAATTATTCTTCTTTGTATTAGTACTACATTTATTAGTAATTGTTATTAAAGAAATACCATAAAATTAAAGCATATTAATAACGAATTGATAAATCTTCACATTTTTTTTTTCATAATAAGTAACTTCAAATTTTTTAAATTTAATTTTTAATTTACGATTTACGCAATTACACCATCAAAGTTGCATTTACTTTTAAATCATTCAATCATCACTCTCCTAAAATCAAATATAATAACCACACACCATAAAAGTATCCGTCAAACAAATATAAATATAAAATAATAGCCAAGTATTGTTATGGATCGGTCGAGTTATCGCAAGTCGCTGACCGGACGCTCCCCCAAATAAATGAAATTTAACAGAATGAGGGAAAAAAATCAATACCAACACTACTGAACATCGGCCACTATCGACTCTAATTTACGAGACAAACGCGTCGTATGTTTTCATCAAAATATAATACCACAGTCTAATAATAATATACTACGTATACAAATAATACTAATAGTTGTAATTATTGCTATATGTTTGACGACACATTTTCAAAGAATGGTGATTATTGACCTTTAGGAAAGCGAAGAATGTTTGTAGACCAATGTAGATCTATTTTTATACATACAAACCTGTGTATAGCCTGTTGTTATCGATGTGTTTTATAAAAAAAAATGTACACATAGAAAACGACCTTTCTTGCGTATACAATTCAATTGAAAGATTGTTCTATGTCGATTATTTTAATATGTTTTTAATTTGAATACAAACAACACAGTTAGTAATATGGCTTCTACGTTTACTTATAATAAGCCAAAGTAAGAAGGTGTTTCCTGATATAATAAATGAATTAATAAACATGTAAACTATTAATGTAAATATCAAAGAGAGTAGAGCAGTGATCACCATTAACATAACATAATCAATGAAAAATAAGACAAAATGTCTGTTCTATGAAGGCTCTATGTGGCACGTAACCAAGCTTTGATCAAATAATATTATTTCGTTTGCCTTCATATTACATTAAATTATATTTAACGAAACAAAACCACTTACATCCATGTAAGCTTTTAAACTGTTTTATGTGATACACGTGTACAAATAAACAATAATTATACTTCAAATTATTTTAATTAAATAGACATAATCTTCTTATATATAAAAATGAATCGCAAAATGTGTTGGTAAGCGCATAACTCGAGAACGGCTGAACCGATTTCGATAATTCTTTTTTTATTATATTCCTTGAAGTACGAGGATGGTTTTTATGTAGAGAAAACGTAAATATGTACCACGGGCGAAGCCGAGGCGGACCGCTAGTATATTATATATTAGAAAGAGATGTTCACTCAAATTTGCTTACTTTGGTTATGTATTTATTAGCAAATTATATTAAGTTGTTTATTAATACTTTTTATCTAGAATCTTTAATATAAAAATGAATCCCAAAATGTGTTGGTAAGCGCATAACTTGAGAACGGCTGAACCGACTTCGATAATTCTTTTTTTATTATATTCCTTGAAGTACGAGGATGGTTCTTATGTAGAGAAATCGTAAACATGTACCACGGGCGAAGCCGGGGCGGACCGCTAGTTGTCAATAATTGTACATATATAATTCAAAAATAAGTAAAATTCAAAGATTTATTGTTTCGAAATTAGAATTTGGCGGTTTTTAATATTATTTTACACGAAAATACTCCATTCTGAAATCACCACTACATCAAAACAAAATCGCTTTCTCTGTCCCTATATTTAAGCATACATAGGGATGCATGGTTTAATCTTAAAAACTACGCAACGAACTTTGATACGGTTTTTTTAATACATAGATTCAAGAGGAAGGTTTTAGTATGTAATTTTTGTGTTAGGTTTTAGACAAAGCGGGCGAAGCCGCGGGCGGAAAGCTAGTTCGTTATAAAACCACCTGTTTATAGACTGCAATTGGGCTACTTGAATTATATCTATTTCTCCAACTTTATAGATCTAATTGTATTACTAGCACCTTCTTAAAGTGCATTTAAAGATTATCGTATTACTTAAATTAAGGGCCGATTTTTCAATGCTTGGATAAAACTTATCCGTCCAATAAAGTATTACACGATAATATTAAAATGTCACGTAAACTGTCAAATACGGGCAATTAGAATACGTTTTTAAAATGGTAGTTTTATACACTATTCGACGAATAAGTTTTATCCAAGCATTGAAAAATCGGCCCTAAATGAAGTAAAGTTTAAGTTAATATTTCAATATGTTCATCACGCGTATTCGCTGAAAATATTAATTACGCAACATTTGCAAAAATAAATTAATTTTGACTAATTAAAATACGTAATATGGCAATTGGCATTTAATTTTACGACAGAAGCATGAAATCGCTATTTTGTATAATTTATGTAATAAGTAAATATTTATCTTGAATTTCATTAAAATATAAAAATCGATCAATACACAACAAAGCAACATGCTGCTAATCAATAATTATAATAATTAAAATATGGATATGGTATGAATAAAGTACTTACCTGCTACGTTTAGGAAAAAATAAATACGTGTTTTTGCAATAATATCGTTTCCATCTCTTGTAAGATTTTACGGATATCAACTAAATAAAATGTAAGTTCAAACTCGTAATTGAAACAATAAATAATAATATTCTATTAGAGGTACATAGTTAAAAATAAAAATTGATACTTAGCATAGAAATAAACCACAGATAATTAAAAATAAATTCAAATTTCGAATTAACAAAAGAATGGTTAGTTCCCAGCTGTTAAATTAAATTTATTCTTAAAATTGTAATGTCACAATTTATGTAAGTAATTAATATATTATGTGTAATGAAGTAGTTTACTAAAATTAGTCATATTATACCATAACCAGAATAAATACTGGGCTTGCCCCACATACACATTGATAAATTATTATTGTATTTACCAACTATTCGATGCATTATGGGTTACCCACATGACGTATGCTTTACATAACACGCTAATTGTGTACATTGTAGCCATCGATTTATTTTTCTGACAATATTAACCGTTAATCTACTGTAGATAATATATACTCTAAGGTTAATCTGCTTTAATGTGTTGCATCACATATGAAATTCTTCGTTTATTAAAATGGCAACACTCAATGTCATTCAATGTAAACAACGCATTGTGACGAAAATGGAACAATTAAAGATATAATTGCATACGATAACACATGCAAAGACGAGCTATATGTATATTGTATATACTTACGGGTACAGCAGACGTCAAATGTTCTGGAAATTGAGCATCCTACACCGCAGGGCCGATGCACCCGGAAAACGCACAGACAGACACACAGTCCGCCATGTTGTTCCAAACGTCAGTTTTAAATTTCCAACCCGCGAACTGTCAAACTCGATAAGAACTTGATCCAAACTTAAATTCCCGAATCGGTTTGTTTTGGTGTGAAAACGTCCTTGGTGTAATTACGCCTATCTATAAACACTATTAATGTATAAAACGGTATAAAAATATTAAAATTATGAACCATGAAAACTTGTAAATTAAAACGAAATATAAATATATACTAATAATAATAAAAACGTTCAAGCCGCTCAGAGTTCGAGCGCCTACTGACTTAAAATTTTTGGGTATAAAAACATGCTACAATAGCCTCCTACGGGATCGCACCCTCTTGATACTTTGAAGTTCTGAAGCCTATACAAAAAAAGTGCTCAATGAATCGTTACCGAAGTTTGTTCCTTCTGTGCGAAAGTTATAAAGATGAAATAATACCATAACTTTATTTCATTGTTTAAATTATTATGTAAACGCAACCCCTAACAAAAATTAAATCAGTAAGAATTATTGAATAGAAAGTTCATCTGCAACATGAATTGATGATTGTAATGTAAGTAATATAATTTTTTATTGTAAAATAATATAACTCCCACGTTTTTCTTTAAGCTAAATATTCAATTATGTTTTTATTAAATTTCAAAGTCAATGTTATTAATGATTGTTAAAAGCTGTAAGCTGTAAGTATTCTTCGTAGCTGTGGTGTTTATTATGCAGTATAAGTTACATTGAATTTTATTAAATCCATACAAAATTCATTTATCGGTATTGCGTGTATATAGGTGTATAAAATTTATAAAGTAACAATAAGTGTTAGACTCCTTTGTAACTAATAAAAAATGTCTTAATTTTCAATAAATAGTGTAAATATTATGACTGATAATTTACGAAAAGTATTGTTACTTTGTTAACAATGCTATGAATATAATGCGTACGTATGATACTAGCCTTACGCAATTTGTAAATTTTATAAAATGTATTTGTAAATTTACGGTTACCATACACAACAATCTACAAGCCACGTTCATACTAAATAGTATAACATATATTCCAAATAAAAAAATAAGTGAAATGAAAAAAGAAAAGTGAAAGTGCCAGTATCAAGGCGGTGCGTCGCATGTCCGCACGCATGTGTGCGTGTGAAGGGCCCGCGTGGCGGCAGGCTGCCGGCGGGAGGGGGCTGGGGGGTGAAATTTTTCGTTTTTCGCCCACTTTTCCGTCCCGCTCTAGTTTTTCGTCTCCCTCATTTTTTCTTCGCCCGCTTTCTTCCTAGTGCCCCACCACATGTGTGCCGGGTATAGTATAGGCGAAAACATCAGATGAAACTCATTTCCGGTAACGTTTTAAAATTGGTATAAAGTTTTATTTTATTTTTCATGTATGGTTATGAAAGGTATTTATGTATGTGTGTTATTTATGAATCGATTACGATACACTGATAACGTAAATGTCCACAAAGTTGAGAAAGATAAAATGATAAAACCTTTATTGAATCGAAATTTTTGTTCGATATAAGGCTGATTACTGATTAGGCTTAATAAGTCGTAAAATAAGTTTTGGATTTACTTATTTTAATTCTATATAATAAAGTATGTTAATTATTGAAATGTTTCAATGAATATGCTCTGATTGAACTGAAAATGAAAATGAACCAGATCGTTGATTTATTCTAACATTTTATATCAAATGTAAATTTAATAAACACAGCATATCTTATATATAAAAATGAATCGCAAAATGTGTTGGTAAGCGCATAACTCGAGAACGGCTGAACCGATTTCGATAATTCTTTTTTTATTATATTCCTTGAAGTACGAGGATGGTTTTTACGTAGAGAAAACGTAAATATGTACCACGGGCGAAGCCGGGGCGGACCGCTAGTATTCAATAAAATCTACGATTGACATATTTTTAAGTACAAATTGAAATATTTTTAAGTAATTAATAAATGTTATTTTTTTTCCCAAGAAAAAATAAATGTTTTATCTGAAAAGTTGGTATATACTACACGCCGCGTGCGGGGCGCCGCCCGACCTCGCTCCTCCATAGCGCCTTACGGCTATACAGGGTGTTGACTTATGTCATACTTTAATTTTTTAATTAAATGTTAACAAGCGAACGTGATAAAATATTAATTAAAACAATTTATTCGATACATTTGTTTGCTGTTTGTTATCAGTTTCATAAAACTTTTTATAACCAATTTGAGTGACTGAAGGTTTGGTTTCTTATTCCAAACAGTTCCTCTTATATCATTAATTTTATCTAAATAATTTATTTTTGAACAAAAGTTAGCCAATATAATCTTAAATACCCAAAAATTAACTAAATTTAAATAAATTAAACCCAACAACTAAATTAACTCAAAAAAAATTATAAAAATAAAAACGAGTAATATCGATGGTGTGAACCTAAAAATATACTTAGTATCTATCAAAAATCTAAAAATATCCAAAACTAGAATCGTAACACGAGCTTCTATATTTTCAATAATACGGCTACAAATCACGCGCTAACCATGACGCTTCCATCCACCCTGTAACGCCGCACAGAACTAGGAAACGAGGGGGTAAGTACACACGGCCCCCCTCTGGGGGAGTACATGGCAAATACGCGAAAGCAATAGGACTTTTAAAAATTCTCCAGAAATATGATTTATGTGTTGACGGCAAGAACGCCTCCTTTTCTTGTTCAAGGACGGTCTGATTCGATTTTTAAACCACCCGAGCTCAACGTTTTACTTTCCCTCTAAATTCATATTGTTGTCCCATTTAAAATGTTCGCATTTTAAAATTTTCGACCTCCTGTCATTCTCTTAGCTGCCAGCATTGTCTATTCTATATTTAATCTGTAATCATTTTATTGCGCGCCTAATTTGAAATTGGAAGTAAAAGGAATTGAAGGCACATGAATCGAGGTGGCATATTACGAGGGCAATGTCGTCTGAAAAATAATGTGTTTACCTTTTTTTAGGATACATATTGCCATGTGTTAGAGTATAAGCGTTATAAGGAACGTGTTTAGATCTTTTATATTTTCCCAGAATTATCTTGTCACCAGAATTTGTATGGATTATAACATATGTGGAATAAATAACTATATAATAAATAAATTATTCCAAAGGAAATATTTAAATCATATCTGTTTATTAAATTATTAATTGAAATGAATAGATTATTTTATATCAACATATTACGTAAGTATATTTCATAAACTTTGTTATTTCTTTTATCCTAGTAAAGATTCGAATTGACTGTATACAATTCGTTCGTAAAATATAAATAAAATACGAAAAACATTCCTTAAAAATAATTAATTTAAAAACTACATGTCGATGCAAAACTTCAATGACAATCATCGCATATTTTTGTCACAGCATTAGCATCCTCTTTTTAGCTGTCGGTTAAAATCTATCTATGCCTCAAGGACGAATCACGAGACATCACATTTTAATTATTAGAATTATTCTTTCCCTAAATATTTCTTGATAAATATTCCCCAAAACGTTACACGTGTCTAAATTTAATATCGGCAAAGTTTCGCGAACGCTCGGGTATTTTGATTTCATTCCCTCTTTATTATAACAATGAAAATAAATCAAATTCTAAGCTTATAAAAGTGTTTTTATTCTCTGCTTCTATTCTAGAAAAAAGAACGATGTAGTTATTCCATTCGTGGAAGATGTTAAATAAATTATAAGATTTAATTTAATGATAACTACTTATTATTTTACAGTATAAAAAAAAAGTTCAGAAAAATTTAGCACTTTTCAAAAATATTACAATAAGTAATTACAGTATGATTTAAAAAGCTAATAATAAATACAACTAATTATTCTAATTAAGCATGCTCTTTAAGTCAAATTTTCAACAAGTCGTCCAAAGACCATAAAATAGTTATTTTACCCCTTAATTTATGAGAAACATTATTTAAAATGAATTAAAAAAACTAATTATTTTGAATTGTTTTATAATTCTATAAATTTATAGGCTTAAAAATCTTTTTCATTGGACTTACACGTGTAACTTTTTTAACTTACAAATTTTAATTGTACACCTTTATAATAACACTTTTTCAAATTAAAAATGGCTGTATAGAATTTTATTGTTATAACAATTAGACTTTTTAATAATATAATGAACCGAACCATCAATTTGCCGTAATAAATTCAAAATTAATTAATTTAATTTAATCTTTTATTTATTTTAAAATTAATAATATATAATATGTATCCATTATAACATGCATTTTAAAATATGATATTACATATATAGGTACATTGTAGGTACATCATTATTCATTGCATTCTGGATACTAAAATAATTAAAATTTTAATTACACTCAACCTAATTTTGACATTTTAAAATAGTTCAATAGAGATGGAACCTACGATCTTTCTGATTAATAATGTACTCAGGCATGAACCACTCAACCATGGAGGTTAGGAAAAATTTTATTAATTTTACAAACATACGAAAAAAGTTATTTTAATAGTGTTAATTCAGTGCGAGACAACTATAAATGTAAGTCCATAGAAAATGTCTAGCCAGTCTAAAAACGTATCTAATCCTTCTTTTAAAAAATCCTTGTTATACTATTTTAGAGGTAATTAATAGAAAGAGTTATTAATAATTAATAGGTAGTTGAAAAGCTCAAATCTTACGTACTAGAATAGGATAGGTACACCCCCCCCACGAACAGATAAACGATAACCCCGTCTCATGACGTCACTACCCCACTCCAAACATAAAAAAGAACCGGCAAAATATTATATATAAATATTGAAAAAAACCGAGACACGTGTAAAGTTTTGAGTGCCGAAATTAATTCGGCGAAAATGCGTGGGCTTACATACTTGTTGAGTTTCGTTATTTTACGAATATTATTTAAACGATTACTTTCTCATAATTTGGATAAGTTTGCAAATTATGCATTTACATTTTGTACACGAGTAGGGGATTAGTTGCCCGGTTTCGTCTAGAAATAATATACGAATATTTTTTTTTTCGGTCGTTTTTCCTCCTCGCGTAGTTGTGTTCATATTCATTATATTCCATCCTGTATCTAAGGACTTTTTTTTCATAAAAATCTACTCATGCTGACAATGAGTGCAAATGTTTTATATCAGAAATCGAAACTTTAAAATGTTTCTTATTGAAATTGATATGTTTGGTTTTATGGCATTCAAATTTTTTTTATTAATATAAATTTAAAAAGAATAGAAAAAATCTATCACCAGGCGGGACTCGAACCCGCATCCTTTCACGCCAATCCGTGGCGGACGCTTGACCAAAACTCAACCACCCGTGTAAAATGTTTCTTATCAGTTAAATTTTTTTGAGGTAAAACATGAGCTTTATCAATAATAAATTTAAAATTACATTATTATATTATTACTTATTATTCATTACAACTATTCGTTTTACTTACAATGCGAATTTTACGTCATATACCTAGCTAGGAGGGTAGTCGCAGATTTTAATGATGTAACTTCGATGCGTGCTTGACCCAATTGTTATTTATTAATTCAGAGCATGAAAAATACGATAATTTTGATACAGTTCCTTTATTTCAATTCGGTAAGTTAAAGTTCAACATACAAAATAGGTATATCATCCCAAAATTTCCACATTTGATGTATAATTTTCCGATCATCTTCAACTCAAAACACGTGGTAATAAAAAAAAATCAATTTCTAATCACCTTCTGTTCCCGACTAGACGAATAATAAGTAATCTCCACATTCAAAGAAAATTATTTACAAGCATGCTTGCTTGAGAATATTAAATTCCAAATCGATTCCACAGTTCGCGTGAAAGAGCAACAAAAATATCCTCAGACATAATCAATGTAACACATGTTTCTTACTAAGAAATAGCTAATATTTCCAATGAACTATTTCCACAAAAACCTCTCACAAAACCAATAAAGAATAAAGATAATTAAGTATATATTATGATGTATAATCGAATTTCTCTTTAAAATTATGAAGCTGCCAACTTCGACCTTCAGTGTACACGTGCCACAATAATTCAAGCTTTTCTTTTCTGTCTAAATTGAAAAAGGTTCTGTTTTATTAATTTCCCGGTGATTTTGCTCCGTAACAAGTATCTTTTAAAGTTTTATGTGTTACACGTGGATGGAAGTTTATTTATATTATTATTCGACCTGGCTTTGCTCGCTTTGTGTTACATTTTTAAGCATTTTTATCCTATGAACGTAATAATACTGCTAATATTTAAATGAGTGTTAAAAATTCAGCTAATTTCTGCTTTGTTTTGTAACTAGCTGTGCCTCGCGATTTCACTCGCGGAAATAAAAGCGTGCAGAGTGCTTTCATCTACTTTAAAGCTTATTAAAAAAAATCCTGTTTTCGAAAAAATTTTCTTGCTTGTCCTATAATTATTTTTTTACAAATTTTCCCCAAATCGGTGATGTATTTTCACAAATTAGGATTTGGTGCCCTAACACAGGATGATAAAAATGAATTACATATTTGACTTACATAGGCTGTCCCAAATTTGGTGTACTTTGGTGCACATCAATGGACGCAAATTTTGAAAAATTCTTAAAACTCTACGTGTACAGCCCTGACTGACAACGCGCCCGCGACTTTTGCCATCCGCACGCGTGTATTTTCATTTAAAATTATGGTTTATTAAATTGTATTGATTGTATTGATGTTATAAAAAGATATATGTACATTTTATTCGACTTTTCATAAATAAGATGTATTGGTCGAAAGAAATGTATAAAATTGTTAAATTTAGTTGCTCGTTAGTAATTACTAATTAGCCTAAAATTGTTTCTAATTATTTTACACTAGCACGCTTCTTATAATAAATGCTGTATAAATAAATATATTTATCTACTCTTGGGGCCTGGGGGTAGAGACTTACAGAATCCCTTACAGTTTTAACTGGATACAAAGAACTAAGATTTTATTCTACTTTTCAGTACCATACAAATAAGACGTTATAAGTTATAAACATGTATAATAATATGAAAATCCTTAAACATAAATATAAATCAAAACTACATTCATATTTATATTCAAACAAATTACATTTAAAGTTCGCATGCAATAAATTACCTACCCTACATTTTCCACCCCCTATTGAAAAAGTTTGTAAGGAAACGGAGATATGAGGAAATTTTTAGATTTACGCTATAAAATATTACCGACGATCTTTTAAAACATATATGTACATTGTACGTAAATGGCGGACTTTTTATGAAGCAATTTCATTAATAATAATATGTAATAAGTATTTTTTAACAAAAAATAAAACCACACTTAAATTGTCAGAACTGAACAGGCTTTCAAATAAAAGAGTATCATCAAAATCGGTTCACCCAGTCGAAAGCTCTGAGGTACCAAATCCAAAAAAAAGTACCTACTTTTAATTGAAAACATGTTTTTTTGAAGTCGGAGGAATATGTAAGAAGCTTCATACATTCTTAAAAAATATTGGTTAGTAGCCAACCAGGCTAACAAGCTAGCTTACATATAACCGATGTCAAGTGGCAGTCCGATCGCCCATCAAAGCACTGACCGCGCTCTAGTATGCTTAACCTACTAATCACTATCATCACTACATAGTATAAAACAAAGTCGCTTTCCCTGTCCCTATGTCCCTATGTCCCTTTGTACGCTTAAATCTTTGAAACTACGCAACGGATTTTGATGCGGTTTTTTTTAATAGATAGAGTGTTTCAAGAGGAAGGTTTATATGTATAATAACATCCATTAAATAGTGGAGAAGTACTGTTATTTTTGAGGTTTCTAATGTGATGTCGTAAAAAATTACATTTTTTCCGCTTACATTGCAAACCCTACGAGTTTTATCTAAATAATGTCCTAAGTATTATACACATTGAAAAGGTCTACAGAAAAGTCCGCGATGGTATATGTCTATCTCTTATGGATAACCCACAATAACTTTTTTTTGTCATTTACTTTTTACGACAAATAATGGCTAATTTTCGATGCGATTTTAACCAATACAGCATTAATCCTTAACCAATTAAATACCTTCAATACATTGTTCATTTAATATAGATCTATATGGCCCTTTACACCGTATGATTTAAGTGAATATTTTCGAAGATATTACAGATTTAAAATTTGCGGGACGTAGCGTTTGCGGCGGTACCGGCCGGCCGCCCTATTATCTATTTTATATATGCGAAGCCGGATCGGGCTGCTATGTTTTTATATACAACCTTCCCAGTAGTGTATTTAGTATCAGCATTGCACCCGTGCGAAGCCGGGGCGGGTCGCTAGTTTACCATAAAGTAATAGCAGTAATAGTAGTAATAGTGGTCTCTTTATAGCAGACATATCATATAATGAGATATTTCAAATTTATTAAATACCTAGGAACTATAAATACTCTATTTATGGATACTAGCACGAACACTTGCTAAATCTATGCTCTTCAAGTCTATCACTACTTTAAAATTCATCAAAACTTGCCCAGCCGTTACAGCGTACAGGAGTAACGAACACTCAAAAATTTTCCATTTAAAATAGCAAAATCCTCTTTTCCTTCGTTGGTTAAATAAAATTCATGTATTCCGTCTATATCTTGGAAGTTAAAAGCGACGCACGTGGAAATATATTCCAACTTCGCTTCATATAAAATGGAATTTTATTTCGCGGAGGCGACATTATAGATTTTATTTTTGGAGGACAAACTGTCTTTATTATAACGACGAATTCCATCCACGTGTTCAATTACAATGATCTAAATTATAATTTACTAGCTTGCCGCCAGCGGCTTCGCCCGCTTTGTCTAAGACCTAATAAATTATATGTAGGTATACTAAAACCTTCCTCTTGAATAACGCTATCTATTAAAAAAACGCATAAAAATCCATTGCATACTTTTAAAGATTTAAGCCTACATACATATAGGGACAGAGAAAGCGACTTCGTTTTATACTGTGTAGTGATAGTGATTTAGTAATCAATCGTAATATTATAAATATTAGTCTTCAAGATACAATTTTAATATGAAAAATCTGTCCTCCTCGAGTCTCGACACAGTGGCTAGAAGTGAGAAATATCGAAAGCTCAATTCCCGACGAACCACGTAGAATACAGGTTATATTGAAATAATTATTCGCTTATATTAGGTATCTATAGAAAATCGATCAAGAAAATAAATGAGAAATTCATCTGTCCTATACCACAACACAATCCACAATCTACAAGAAAAAATAGGACTGACTTAATATTATAAAATATATTAACACATAAATAGTGTATTGACTAAGTTTGAAATAAAATAAATAAGTGCCAGCGTCATATAATAATTTGTTTGCAGGTTTTTGACAAACAAATTCACGTAAATGTGAACTTAACGAACTTCGACGAATCTCTACAAGTTGTAAGTCAAAGGAAGCCAGCGAACGTCACTATGGTCAAAAGTCAATATTAAAATCGATAACAAACTTTCTTATCTTACTAGAGTCATAAATTTAAAAATAACTTAGGTATATTATGCTAGAGTTTTAAAAGCAGTAATATTTGCAAAAAAGCAGGACTAAAGTAAGTATGGTACGTATAAAAGAGTAATGGATAAAAAACAAACTTTGTTTTAATTATAGGTAATATTACTACTTATACTGTTTTAATTATAATATTACCCTGTTATTATATAAAAAGAATGTTATTAGTAATCTGTGGTAATCATTTAAAACTACTAAACAAAACTTAACTACTATCCTACTACACTAAGTACTATACTAACTTACTATAACAAAAAAACATACACATCTAAAAAAACAATAATTGAAACACATAACATTTCATTGTACAATCTCTATTACATAAATGATAAAAGCTCGTCGCCTTGTTACCTGTATAACAAACAATTACAAAACGTAACTTTTTAACAAAAGTTTTTGTAAGGAAAATCATGATTTTGTATACGACATGTTTTATTCAGTTTTAGTTTATATTTTACCTATTTTCGGTTTTTATAAGATTAACAGCCATTGAAAACGACTTTATTTAAAGGGTATCATTTAAGCTATCACCAATTTAATTACTTTTGTGTTTCTTTAATAATAGGGTTTGTCCTAAAAATAGTAGATCTGTCACCAAAATGTAGTCACCAAACAATGCAAAATCAGTTCCACAATAAATCACCTAAAATCCTGAGATATAAGGTCTAGTACCAAATAATTGTTTTTGTATGTATTATAATAGGTGTGTCCTAATAAGTATTAAAGCAAACTAATTTAAAGAGATCACCAATAAATCATATTATGTTACTAGAAACTGTGCTAGAAAATTGCATTAAGTTCAAATAAAAAATTAGGGTTGTCATCATCGTTTCAACCAAAAGATTCTGCTACTTAACTAGACTCCCAAGGTTCTAAATTTCCACTGGTAGTATAAATTATATTTAAATAACATTTTTAGCAGAGTAACTAACTAACTAGTAAATAAAACAATTAAAGTCAAAATAATCAATATTTATTGTTTAAAATAATTACCACTGAACAATCAGCGCTGGTTTAAAATAGCTGGCTTATGGCTAGCAGAATAGTAGATAAAACACTTAATTAAAGTTAAAATAATCAATATTTATTCAATTTTTAAAGCGCGCCAATTTGTCTCCGCCCCTTTGATCATTTTTTCATTAAAATTATAAATTGATGTATTAAATTGGTAACGAATACTATTAATTTAATATCTGAACGAAATAAAATGTTACTACTGTATTGGTGACAAAATATCAAATAAAAAGGAGTCGCAGTCAGGGATCGATAATTGATTTATTTGGTGACAGATCTACCATTCTGAGCACAGAGCTATTATTTAAGTAACAAAACTGTTATTATAAGAACGAAGTTTATATTCATGTAATGCAATATACTTTTATTGGTTATCGATCTCTTATTTTACACATATATTAACATTAATTTGATAATTCATACCTGGGAACAATTTTTGTTTATCTGAGAACGAAAATATTTCGTGGTGATAGATCTATTTATTAGGTGATACAACTTGATGACAAATATAAATTTTGGTGATAGAAAATATAGTTCCCTTATTTAAAATATATCGAGGTATCAATTTTGTATAATAATTCAATTTGAATACTTAATATATAGCCTTAAATATGTAAATATTACAAAAAAATAGATACACGTGATGAAAATCAATTTTTGAAACAGATGTAAAGCGCATTTACTCACTAAGAAAGAGACATTAAAACATCTCCTTAAATCTAATAATCCAACAAAACAAAAAAAAATCTACGTAAGTTGCTAAAATTAACCTAACGCCTATAAAGTATGAGAAAATTTAAAACAAGATAAATCATAAATGTAACCTCAAATCAATAAAATCGTAACCCTCGGAACACACATTTCAATTAAGAATTTTTTTCTACTACAAAATAAAGCAGCCGGACAATAACATGATCACTGAAAATCTTTGCCCTTGTATCTAATAATCTTGCATTCAAAATAAACAACATTATATAACTTATAAGTTATAAGTTATAACCTCTGAACGCGTCCATCCATATACTTAGGGCGTTTGTCCACTACAAGGAATTTTACGGTCCGGCATTCCGATTTTTTACGGTCCGGTATGGCACTCCATTAATCTATATACTAGCTTGTGCACTATACGTAATTTTACTGTCCGACATTTTACTTTTCCCTATTCCGGATGGTTTTTTTGTCTACGAGTCACTGTAGGTATAATTGTTTTCGAATGCCCACTTGCTTGGATTTTACTGTTTTTACTGCATATGCCAATTGAAAGCAAGCTCTTGTTTTACTTTCTTTTAGTTGGCAATGAGATTTGAGAAGTCGGTATTGTTATTTTATATACATTGACCAAGCATTGACCTATAATTATTATCTAAGTAAGTGTTGGTAAGTTAAAGTTCAAGTGGGAATAGCATTAGCTCCTCGTCACCGATTAAAATAAATAAGTGAAACACGCATTTTAAATCTCTTACGGAACTTTACTTATTATTATAACGAAATAATATAATATTTCACCTTCTATATTTTTTACTCGTTTCTTGTAAAATGCAAAAACAATCATTTATGATAGCATTATACCGCCAAACTTCCTTGAACTGTACCGCACTGATCCGAGTAAAGACGGACAGGTGCACAAGCAATTCATCGGTTTTTTCATGCCACACCGGACCGTAAAAAATCGGAATGCCGGACAGTAAAATTCCTTGTAGTGCACAAGCGCCCTTAAGCATTCTTTTTTCAAACTTTTAAAACGCGTTCCAAACATTTAAAAAAGGAATTACAATGAATCGAATAAAACAAGCGCTGACGGATCGTACGAGCGTATATCCTGAAACTATCTCATCCCCCCCGCCGCCCCTACCACCCCTCGCTTTCACGGTTCTAATTTTTGGGGAATTTGGGGCATATTCGTAAATATGAAATGGAAAAAATATTTCGCGGTTAACGTAATTTTACGCTTTATTGCAATGAGCCTAGAGTCCGTTTCGTATTGACAGACGGTTGGAAAAAAATTACTTCATATGTCGTCCTTAAGACGGAGCGCCTCGCGCTACGTATGTGTGTTTTGAACAGAGATGCTGTGGAGCGACTGTTATTGTGTTATTTTTATTTGCATGTGAAACAAATTATTGTGAATTTGCGTGTTCATAATCTTTGATTATCAGATTATAAACGTAAGTTTAAAAGCAATTATCATAAATCTTGTAGAAAGACTACATTATTATTATTTACTAGCGGTCCGCCCCGGCTTCGCCCGTGGTACATATTTACATTTTCTCTACATAAGAACCATCCTCGTACTTCAAGGAATATAATAAAAAAAGAATTATCGAAATCGGTTCAGCCGTTCTCAAGTTATGCGCTTACCAACACATTTTGGGATTCATTTTTATATTATAGATTAACAATCTATAAGGTTTCTTTGAACAATGTGCATAGTAATTCGTCAATTAATTAGTTTTTTTTTTAAGAATTTTCTCAGGCTGTGAAATATATTTCTATTTTAATGTTAATTTAACTTTTATTTGCTTCAATATTGATGAGAAACGTTTATTTCAATAACAGGGAAAAAATGATTTCACATTAAAGAGCAATTACTATTAATGTGAAATATTTTTTAGTATATTACGTAGTTACTATGTTAGTCTAAATATTTGGAAATGTTTCATGGGCCACACATAAATGCCGCTATTGGTATAAAATAATTTAAAACATACAGTTTTCAAAATTTCATAATTCATTTAAATTTTAAACATACCTACAGATTTAATTTAATTTTTTTTATATAAGTAAACAGGACACATCAGACCAAATAAAACATTATCAAAACGCAATTACTTCACAATAACAACTTTCAAATCATTCTACGAACATTTAAACCAACACAATTAAAAAAAAATGTATGCGTGTACTAGAGTACACACGTAAGAAGTGAAACTTCTTTATGACCTTAAAAATGTCACAAGAATGGCGTAACGCAAAAATGTCACGCGTACGGCGTAACGCAAAAATGTTACACTAAATTTTTGTCCAACCCCAATAAAAAAGTTTCACTTCAATAATTCAATACACCACTCCATTCACGTCATATTCCATCAACCGGCAATATATAGCATACGATGTAGCTATGCGAAGAAATATATAATATTTTCCTATATGTTTGTTCCATCATTTATACTTTATTACTATACAGGGTGTAATCGTTAAGTGTGCACAGGCGATTATTCCGTAACTATTAGAGATATTAAAAAAACTTTAAACTGATATTGAAAGTACTTAACCCAATGAGTAAAATGGCCATAATAAATTTTTAAAAATAAAACGATAAATATTTAAAAAATTCACTTGAAACCCTCCCATACATTTAGTATGAGATATGACTATCCCATGTACATGAGTTGATCCAAAAGTAATTATAATCAATATTAAACCAGGTCATTACAGTTAAAATATTTCGCTAGATAGTCTTCTAACTAGATAATATACTTCGATATTTTTTTTCCAAAACTTAGAAAAAAAAACTTTGACTTCATCCGTAAAAACCCCTCAACGCGGCCATCTATTCGCTATCGTCTTAAAATTTTTTGCTAAGACGGTGTTTTTTGTGCCCAGGAAAGAGATAGAAATAACTAGGAGCTAGATCTAACAAACAGGGTGGGTGTTTAAGCATTTGGAATGCCGATTTTTGAATGGCAGCCATTGCAACTGACGCTTTGTGATCTGGTGCGTGGTCTTGGTGAAATAACATTCAAGCCCGCAGTTTGCCATGTCTCTTTTCCTTACTAACCTACCCGCAATCTTTTAATATGGTCTGTGTAGTAAGAGCCCAACATAGTGGCTACCTTCTTAAAATATTCCACCAAAATTATTCCTTCGGCGCCCCAAAAAACTGCCGCTTTAATCTATCCCACTAATTTTCACTTTGAATTTCTTCATCGTCACTTTGGAAGCTCGCATCCAGGCCATTAATTGTTTCTTGGTTTCAGCATAAACATGGTGAACCCGGGTAACGTCCATGGTCACAAATCGTGCCAAAAAATTATCCTGATCTCATTAAGAATTTAGAAATTCACCCTCTAAATGTCGAATTGTTGTTTCTTCTTTTTGTCGGCAAAAATTCTGGCACGCACGGTTCACATTCAAATTAATGTAAATACTTGGAAACGTGGCCTATTGATATGATTTTTTTGTGATAACTTAGCGAGTACATGAGCAAGCAATAAACAGTTATTTTATATTTTTATGTACACAGGAAATACCCAATTATCATTACTTTTGGATCAACCTAGTACATTTAATATGAAAAATTTTAGCTTTTCCTTTCTTTTTTTGGTTTTCTGCTTAAATTACTTCGCAAATTTGAAGGGAAGTTCATTTCGAAACTGCAAATAGAGCTCCTCATTGTATTGCACAATGAGGACGTCACGTTGATAATCTGCTATGAATACAAAATGTATGGGAAATAAAATGTATGGGAGCATTTAATGTAACATTTTTGGATATTACTCGTTTTATTTTCAAAAATTTATTATAGCCATTTTACTCATTAGGTTAAGTACTTTCGATATCAGTTTAAAGTTTTTTGATATCTGCAATAGTTACAGAATAATCGCCTGTGCACACTTAACGATTACACCCTGTATAGCCGAACAACTATTCATAGCCCATAGGAACAAAGTATTTGTCTCTGATCCGCGTATGTGTGCGTGTATATGCGAGTGTGTGTAAGGGAGGGCTCAATTAAACATTTCCTTAATAAGAACTGAGAGATTTTCGCCGTATTATTATTATTTTTCGATATCTTATACGTATTAGAAATGACAATTATTCAAGATTGATATACACATTGTTACAAAGAAATTTGTAAAAACATTTCAGAGATGATTTCAGTAAGCAATAGATTTTATAACGCTTCGGATTTGAAATGTTAAAATACTCGAATGAAAGTTAATTTGTATCTTTTAAAGGCAAGGTATTTAATATTTGTACAGTAATACTACCGTACTTAATTAAAAATATTTTACTTTTTAAATTCTAAACTTTTATAGCACTATCTATAATATCTAACTTGTAATAATCAGTAAAGAACATGTGAGTTAAGCAACATAAGTCGTGGTCAGGTTATCGATGGGTAACCGCTAGAATGTACGCTAACTGCTTCCATGTTTCAATATGTGGGCAGTGGGAACTTAGTCCCGAATGTTTTAAGACCAGCGAATTATTTAATTTATAACCTATTTATTCCATATTTATTCATTCGTAGTTTTAGACAGTAGACAACTGATCAGCCTTTGAAAAAAAAGAAACTTATAGAATCCAATTTTTGTATATTTTTTTTCTTGTATAAAGTAATTTATTGCATCTTGCTAGTTTCTCGGAGCCTGTAACAAATTCAATTAATTTTAAAGAAGAAAATATTCGAAATTCATAGGTAAGTAATAGATTATAATAGACAAAAAACAATATACTTTAATCATCAAGCTCTTCAATTAAATTAAAGCTGACACTAATATTGAATATAATATATCCTTAATGTATCGTTTAGTTTAATATAATCAAATAACTACATACAAGTACTGCAAGTATGAAGTACTATAGTCTGTGCTATAGTCTATATTTAACAGGCAGCTCGTGAAAATCTGGATATCATATAATTTTTAACTAGAATTTTTATATCGCTTAATACCTTTATAAAAACTCAGGTATTTAAATAGGTAAAAAAACGCTGAAAACTCAACATAAAATTATTTTGAACTTTGAAGTTTCAGAGTAGTATTTGAAATTAGATTCAGAAATGATTTGCGATTAAAAAATACGCCATCTAGTGATAGTTAAATGTAACTAAACATGACGGTTGCATGTCAAATAGAGGACGGATTATATGGGTTTACAAAACACTCGCCAGATGGCACTGTTATCAATTAAATTTATAGTCATTACCAAGAAGCTTATGAAATCCCAGAAGGAAACAATATTTCAGAAAGATTGTATTAATTGTATCTGTTGAATTAAAATCAAAGCTATGTATATGTTGTCATCATTATTTTCTAATCAGATTGTACATCCCAATGCGAATGCATTACTTAGTTAAATGTTATAATATACAATTAAGAACATCCAAAAATAAAGTGTCAACGTAAATAATATTTAGAAGTGCAATATCTGTAATTATATATTTATGAACAAATAATTAGTTACATCAGATTTAATAATCGCAATTATTTTGAATGTACATATGAATAAATGATTTCATCATAATATTAATAAGCAATTGTTTTATTTCCCATTTGTTGCAACCCTAGCGTATTTTCGTGTGGCAGCGTAAATACCTACGCTGGCGGCGGCATCGCGCGACATCAAAGGCGATTCCTTACTGTAGGAAATAATATTGTAATACTGTGCTTATATATCTAATACACTGGAGATTGCACTATGACCATTAACTTGTAACAAGAAAATATGACGTTGAATGACGCCTGTATGTTTTTTTATCCCTTTCACACCAACTTGCCAAGTTAGATGTGAAAGGGATAAAAAAACATACAGGCGTCATTCAACGTCATATTTTCTTGTTACAAGTTAATGGTCATAGTGCAATCTCCAGTGTATTGATATAAGCTTCTTGGTCATTACCTTGGTCATTATACTCATTAGTCATCTCTGAGCTCTGACACTTCTTGAAAAGTGTCAGTCTCTTCTATCAAAAAAGCTCAAGTGATGAAACGTTTTAAAAATCTATAATACCGAAAAACCAAGAGGAAATATTATAATATGATATAAAAATGTAAATAAGACATCGGACATCATGCATTTAACGTGCATCCATTCAAAATATGCAAACAAAAAACCTAGAACCAAAAGAAGAATGGATGACATGTCCTAACATTGAAACAGAATTCCCAGGATTAGCGTATCTTTGTGAATTAAATAAACTGGTCGTGGCCAAAAAATCTGATGCTTTACATCATCTATTTGGCGATATACATGGAGGTTACACAATTTACAATGGAGAAGGACAAAAGGTATTTCTAGCAGTTGAAAAAAAGGTAAAAAAGAAGATAGAAATAAAAATATACAATTTTTACGGCAACGAAGTTATAAATTTGGAAAAGCCGGGAGAATATTGCATTAGCCGGTTCCTTATATGTTCCCCACCCGGCCAGTTTATTGGGAGCGTGCGAAAAATTAAATGTTTGAGAAAATTTTATATCAAAAACGCTCAAGGAGAAATAATCCTAACAATGAAACCTAGAGGTATATTTTGTATATATGACATATTCCGTGAGGATGTAAAGATTGGAAATGTCATTAAAAAGAAATGCGTAAGAAACGCTGAAAATAATGACATCAATATTGTATTTCCTATGGAAATGAGCGTCGAACATAAATCTATATTGCTCGGAGCCTGTTTTCTTACTCGTTAAAAAATACAACGTACCTACGACAGGTACAGGTATAATTACTTAATAATAAATATTATGTTTTTTCATGATATCATGAAAACCGTTAACTGCTCTTTGTAATAAAATTAAACAATTTAATATTCTTATATTTTGTCCTTTGCTTTTTCTCCTAATAAGTATTTTATCGCATTTGCCCGTTTTGTTTACCTATAAAATTATATTGATTCGTACCTACCTAGCTGTCCCAACAAACATTTTTGTACCTTACTCTATGAAAATATCATGTTATTTACTTGATGTAAGTATGTGAATGGATTCATCACATTAAGTAATTAGCACAAAATATCGAAGGAAGTTTGAAATAAAAGAACAGAATAAAATTCAAAATTATGTTTATTAAAGAAAATTAATAGCAAAAATCAGTCTTAACAATCATAACCTAATAAAACTTATTGTATTTTAGAATATCAGTGTAGTAAATTAACGTTTCTTCTTCTTAATTGGAGTTTTTCCTTCCTCCGGCCCATTCTGGACTTCCTCGTCACCTTGAATCTTCCTTCGAACTGGCCCGGTGTGTGTTATTGGTACCGACCTCTCTCCCTTTTCACCTGAAGTTTTCGGAGCCATTATCGTCAATACTCCATCAGAAGACAATTTAGATTCCACCATTTCTGGGTTACAGCCTTCTGGCAGAAGATACCGACGTTTGAACTGTCTTGAAATATATCCATGTTCATCTTTCTTTTCTTCGTGTTTGCCTTCTACTATGATATGGTTATCTGCGGTTTTGACTGATATCTCATCGGGCGAAAAGTGCTGCACATCCAGATTAACTTGAAATTTATCCTTGTCCGACTTAATTGTGGAACCGACGTCACGGGATAACGCTGACAGGTTACGCCAAGGTCTCAAATAGTTGCGAATTGGACGATCGAAGACATCTGTTAAGAAATCATCTGACGCTAAATCCAAACCAAATAGCTGATCGTGAAGTCGTCTGGGCCTCAACTCGTAATCTAATAAATAAGGTAATAGAGCCATTTTAATAACACTGTGGTACACAGCACACTTGCAACTTGCAAGAACTTCGAAGCTCGCTCAAGCTCTCAATTCAGAATAATAACAGCGCCGAGGCAAAGCGTCGCTTAAATATAGTTAAAACATGGTTTCCATAACATTCGCGAAACAAGTAGAATATATTCAAGAACGTTATTTTATACAGAGCCATCTAGCGTCTAGTAGCTATACTTTAAGAAGATATCTGTTTTTACAATTGGAACTCATATTACCTCTGCCCAATAGATGACGCTCGAATAAAAGTATACTCAAAAAATATATAACTTTATGGTTTGTACTAATTTATATAATAAAAATATAATAATTAATTCCGTAAACATTAGTTAGTTCAAGAAATAATAATAAAAACTAAATGGAAAGGATAATAACAACATTTTCTATGGGTAATATTTAAATGTTTAGAATATAACGTAGAGGGCGCTTTAGTAATTTAGTGAATTTAGATAAATCACAGAGATAAATAATTTATACATTTTGAAACCTGTAAAGTGTAATGTCACAGAATATTCAATAGTAGCTAATTACGGCCTAACGCTAGTATCTAATTTATAAATTTAAACAATGTACCGAAATGTTTTTATGTATTTAATTTAAATTGTTTGAAACAGACAAATGATGAAAAATTTTAGTGATGATCATCCTTATTTGTATACGTAGTATCACAGACTAATAATAATATACTACGTATACAAATAAGGATGATGTAGTATATTATTATTTGTCTGTGTCCTTATCTATAAATCATGAATATTGAATCATGATGTAGGTATAATTTTTTCGCGCCAAATTCCATGACAAGTAGGTAAAATTAGTTCCTGGAACCTAGGTAATGCATAAAAGGCACTTATATTTTTGTATCATTGACCGTTTCACTTAGTTAAATCTGTAGAATCGAATGAGTTCAACGTTTCATTGATAACAGACTACGATAACGATATTATGAATCACTATAGAATTTTTAGGTTATATGCTTGATGTAAGTATAGGTATGGCACGTTTATGTCTGCTGACCAAGACGTAAAGTTCATTATTTCCGGTCTTTGCCGGTACAATTTACTATGCCGGTGTATGCCGGTGTACCTATTTTCTTATCAGAATTTAACTTAAAAATTTTAATTAGATTTCAAGTTATTTGTAATTGATCATTTTTTAAGTTTTTATAACATGCTTTGTCTATGAATGACATTTTTTACGTGTTTTTTACTTACTTTAAAAAAGTTAAGTAATAAAAAAATACTATGTAGACTAGGCCTATTTGAGTTAGGTACTCTTATTTTGTTGCCGTGGTTGCCTCAGATCTAAGCCTCAGATTATTAATTATTGCAGGTTTAGTAATGTACAAACTGTAGGAACTTTATAAGAAGTAATTTTATACCTACCTAGTAGGAAGCTAGTAGGTTATTAAAAATGGATCAAATACATCGAGATAGTATGTAAAATGGACTAATAGAATCTAATGTAATGTGTAGTACCTAATGAGTAACTAAGTGTAGAAATACAAATTTTTGAGTCCAAAAACGAATAATCATAAACTTTTCATATAATGAATAATGCTTGTATCGTAAATACATTATAAGCAAGTAAAAAGTGCATACTGTTCAGAAAATCAATATTCGTAGAACATATTTCTAGATGTACTTTTCAACGTAAAAAGGCAATTCGGAAACGACTAGCGCTTATAGCGGCGAGAAGATAAACCATTTACCGGATACAGTTCGAAAGTTCTAGACTTAATTTTATTTTTGTATAAATCTTGAAAATAATGAATGAAAGCTGGGTTGAAGCAAACAATTTTATTATTATTTATTATTATCTACTTTTTTATATAACAAATAATTGCTTATTCCATATAAATAGTGCGATTAACAATAAAATCTATAGAAGGTTCTCGAACAATCCAGAACATTCCGTAAAGATATTGAGCGTAAATTTGGGCGCCATCTAGTGGTGAGTAGTCAAACAACAAAGTTAAAGCATGTGTTGTAAACATTTTCTGTAAAAACAACAAATATTAATATTGTTAACACAATTCAAGTGAATACAATTTAATATAAAAGTTAGGTACAACATGGGTACAACTAATCCAAAATGATGGAAATCCGTTCAGCCATTTTTGAATTATAAGTGGAATATGCATATAAAATATAGCACTATACATTTTGAATACACAATATATTATGTATTTTGTCGTGTTCAAAACTATACAAGAATAAAAACCGGTGGTTTATGAAATACTAGCTTTCCGCCCGCGGTTTCGCCCGCGTTTTCAAAGAAAAACCCGCATAGTTCCCGTTCCCGTGCGATTTCCGGGATAAAACCTATCCTATGTGTTAATCCAAGTTATCCTCTATATGTGTGCTAAATTTCATTGTAATCGGTTCAGTAGTATTTGCGTGAAAAAGTAACAAACACACACACATCCTCACAAACTTTCGCATTTATAATATTAGTAAGATAAGATTATAAAAGTAAATGTTATCATGTTATGTACAAAATTTAAATATTACGTAAAGAATAGTTTGTAATTCGATTAATGTCAAATAAGATGAAAAAACAATTTAGCATGTGTAATTAAGTTTTTTATAGTTCAGACAAAATTTTAAAATACATATTATATTATATTATTATCGATTACCCATATGAGATAAACAATTTTTTTTTGTTAATCTCCTTTAAGTATATTATATTACAAATATGAAATAGCTAATAAATAATAATGTACATTGTACATACACTACTTATACATATTACTTAAATTGCGTGATAGCTGTCAGTGGCGAATTGTACAAATCATTTTTTTTATACATAGGTGTATGGGTGTATCTATAATACTACTATAAAGACATTTTTCCTGCTAATAAATGAATTGTATGTCATTTCTTTTCATTATTAACGCTAAATGTATAGGTAAGTACAATAATTACAAACGTTGATCTTATTCTAATATTATCTCAAAGACAAATGAATAATATCACTTCTTTGTATAAAGTCATGTCATTCAATTAACAATTTACTGAAAAAGGTTGAGCTCATCTGGAATTTGCCCCACAAAATCGAGAAGTTTCTATTCGATCACAGATGTCGCCCGTTTTGCAAAGCTATAAAAGCGAGTTTATGCTACGAGCCGGCGTCATTTGTGAAATACAAGCGAAGTGATTGTACTAGTGCTATTCGCTGCGAAATTATACCACGTGTATTCAATTCAACTGCACGCCGCATTGATAGTTTTAATAGAAGATAATTTAAATCTAGTCCAAAATGCCTGAAGAAATGGAGACAGCGCCCGCGGAGGTCGAGACCTTCGCCTTCCAGGCGGAGATCGCCCAGCTTATGTCATTGATCATCAACACATTCTACTCCAACAAAGAAATCTTCCTTCGTGAGTTAATTTCAAACTCATCTGACGCTTTGGATAAGATCAGGTATGAATCTCTCACTGATCCTTCAAAATTGGACAGTGGCAAGGAGTTGTACATCAAGATCGTGCCCAACAAGAGTGAGGGCACACTCACCATCATTGATACCGGTATTGGTATGACAAAGGCTGATTTAGTCAACAACTTGGGTACGATCGCTAAGTCTGGCACAAAGGCATTCATGGAAGCCTTGCAAGCCGGCGCTGACATCAGCATGATCGGTCAGTTTGGTGTAGGTTTCTACTCGTGCTACTTAGTCGCTGACCGTGTCACTGTACACTCGAAGCACAATGATGACGAGCAGTACATGTGGGAGTCGTCTGCGGGCGGTTCCTTCACCGTGCGCCCAGACCCCGGCGAGCCCCTCGGCCGTGGTACAAAGATCGTGCTCCACGTTAAGGAGGACCTCGCTGAGTACATGGAAGAGCAAAAGATCAAGGAAATCGTAAAGAAGCACTCTCAATTCATCGGTTACCCGATCAAGCTTGTCGTTGAGAAGGAACGTGAAAAGGAGCTATCGGACGACGAGGCTGAAGAGGAAAAAAAGGAGGAAGACAAGGAAGATGACAAACCTAAAATCGAGGATGTCGGTGAGGATGAGGACGAGGACAGCAAGGACAAGAAGAAGAAAAAGAAGACTATCAAGGAAAAGTACTCTGAAGATGAGGAATTGAACAAAACCAAACCCATCTGGACGCGTAACGCGGATGACATTACACAGGAAGAGTATGGTGATTTCTACAAATCCTTAACAAACGATTGGGAAGACCACCTGGCCGTCAAACACTTCTCTGTTGAGGGTCAACTTGAATTCCGCGCCCTCCTGTTTGTCCCACGTCGTGCTCCATTTGATCTCTTTGAGAACAAGAAGCGCAAGAACAACATCAAATTGTATGTGCGAAGGGTGTTCATCATGGACAACTGCGAAGACTTGATCCCTGAATACCTTAACTTCATCAGGGGTGTGGTCGACAGCGAAGACTTGCCATTGAACATTTCTCGTGAAATGTTACAACAAAACAAAATCCTTAAAGTAATTAGGAAGAACTTAGTTAAGAAATGCTTAGAACTCTTCGAGGAGTTGGCCGAAGACAAGGAGAATTACAAGAAATTCTATGAACAATTCAGCAAGAACTTGAAACTTGGTATCCACGAGGACACCCAGAACCGCAACAAGCTGGCTGATTTGCTTCGTTACCACACGTCTGCCTCTGGCGACGAGGCTTGCTCTCTTAAGGAATATGTATCTCGCATGAAGGAGAACCAGAAGCACATCTACTACATCACTGGTGAAAACAGAGATCAAGTAGCCAACTCATCCTTTGTCGAGAGGGTTAAGAAACGTGGCTTCGAAGTAGTCTACATGACAGAGCCTATTGATGAGTATGTAGTACAACAGATGAAAGAGTATGATGGCAAGAGCTTGGTTTCAGTCACAAAGGAGGGTCTCGAGCTTCCCGAGGATGAAGATGAAAAGAAGAAGCGTGAGGAGGACAAAGTCAAGTTCGAGAACCTCTGCAAAGTTATGAAGAACATCCTTGACAACAAAGTTGAGAAAGTAGTTGTATCCAACAGGCTTGTTGAATCTCCATGCTGCATTGTCACAGCGCAGTACGGTTGGTCAGCGAACATGGAGCGTATCATGAAAGCACAGGCTCTCCGTGACACATCAACCATGGGATACATGGCTGCCAAGAAGCATCTTGAAATCAACCCTGACCACTCAATTGTTGAGACGCTCAGGCAGAAGGCTGAAGCTGACAAGAATGACAAAGCTGTTAAGGACTTGGTCATCCTTCTGTACGAGACAGCTCTTCTTTCATCTGGATTCACCCTTGATGAGCCCCAGGTGCATGCTTCTCGCATCTACCGCATGATCAAGCTTGGTCTTGGCATTGATGAGGACGAACCAGTACAAGTTGAGGAAGCCACCGTTGGAGATGTGCCACCACTAGAGGGTGATGCTGATGATGCATCCCGCATGGAAGAAGTAGATTAAACTATTTCCCGCCTATTTTTAACCATTTAATGGTACATTTGTGTTTTGTTTGTGCACTGGTGTACAGCCAAAGACTGATTTAGTTCAAATTCCATTATTTTAAAATAAATGAGTATTATAATAATACTTCTTTTGTTTTCATTAAACCTGTAATATTTTTAACAATTGTAATGGATGTCTATGTAATATGTTTCAAATAGCTGTAACGTTCCAATTGTTAGATATAAGATTCCAACATGATTAAAATATTATTAAATATTCAAAATATCTTTCATTTCAACATTTCCTAACACATACATACATTATATAGGTACATATTACTTACAATATAATTTATCTAGGTATTATTACATACCTCATTTCTTTACATGAAAAGTGAAAAATCTAATTCTTTATTTTTCACATTACACTCATAAAGACAACACGTCTTGCAATAATTTGGAACTACAGAAAACAAGTTGGCTATAACTGAAAAGTTTCATCACAAACATTTTATTGTACCTAGATTAGCGAGGTAGGTTATACATCACTGAAAGTATCTATCACAAAAAATGTACATTCGTAATTTTTATATTAATTATGCTGTACCTACCTATGCAGGATCAAGGAGGTGTGGGTGTGGTACCTATTGTAAATAAATAAATAAATAAAAAACACTTTATTGTACAATGCACAGATAAACAATACAATAATATACAAAAAGAATCTTCACCGTACAAATTGGCGGCCTTATCGCTTTGAAGCGATTTCTTCCAGGCAACCTTGGGATATAGGAAAATGAAAAGATTGAAAAAGGTAGATAGTGCATATACAAGGAGTGAATACAAATAAATATAATAGATATGAGTAAGTTATAAAATTACATATAACGAAAGAAAGAAAAACGTGCAGAAGAGGATATTATATAAAAATTTCAGGTAGAGAAATAGGTAAAACAGAACAGATGCAGAATGATTATGAGGACAGATAATATTTTTTAATTGCAGCTTTAAAACTATTCAAAGTTTGCGCTTGCTTTATTGCGGTTGGTAGGGAGTTCCACAATCTTACGGCTTGCACGGTAAAAGATGAATCATAAAATTTGGAGATGTGAGCAGGCATACAAAGCGTAAGATTGTTAGAGGAGCGCAAATTACATTCATGAGACGAGCCCATAAATATAAATCTCTTTTTTAAGTAGGAAGGAGTTCTGGGATCGAAAAGGATTGAGTACAGGAGGGACAGGAGATGCGTATTCCGGCGAAGGCGGATAGGAAGCCATCTGAGTTGTGAGCGGAAGTCTGAGATATGGTCGAACTTGCGAAGACCAAAGATAAATCTTATCGCAAAATTTTGGAGGCGTTCTAATTTGTTTAAGTGCTCCTCAGTAAGGTCTAAGTAGCTTGCATCAGCATAGTCGAGGATAGGAAGAAGCAAAGATTGTGCGAGCAAAATTTTCGTGGATATGGGCAAAAAATTGCGCAAACGTCTTAGCATTGCAGCAACACCAAAAATCTTACGACTAACGAGATTAATTTGCTCTGTCCAGGACAGGGTTTGGTCGAGAGTAATACCAAGGTTCTTTACAGTAGAACTGTAAGCTATTTGAACCCCCTCAATCGAGATCTTAGGTAGATCTGCAACAGAAACTCTGGAGATGTAATAAGGGCTACCTATTACGATTGCTTGGGTTTTATTTGGATTTATATTCAGTCCATATTTATGAGTCCAGCTTACAATAGTCCTAAGATCTTCATTTACACATCTTATTTCTTGTTCTAGACTGTCTATAGTAGAATGCCTATAAATCTGAAGATCGTCTGCATATAGATGGTAGAGAGAAGATATATTAGAAGTTATGGAATTGATAAAAATACTGAAAAGGAGGGGTGACAACACGCCGCCTTGCGGAACGCCAGCAGTAACATCACACCAAGAGGAATACGTATTATCAACACGGATACACTGCCGACGTCCTTGCAAGTAGCTACGAAACCAATCCAACACTGCAGGAGATATATTAAGAGAACTAAGCACAGCTAACAAAATATCAAAATCAACAGTGTTGAAAGCATTAGAAAAATCTAAAAGAGTGAGAATTGTTAGCTGCTTATTATCCATTGCTAGGCGAATATCATCTGTAACCTTGACAAGAGCAGTGACCGTGCTATGTCCAGCTCGGAAACCGGATTGTAGAGGATCTAGGAGGGAGTTTCTCGTTAGAAAAGAGCACAGCTGCTGCTGCACCATTTTCTCGAGAATTTTAGAAAGGAAGGGGAGAATGGATATTGGGCGGTATTCGGAAAAACAGGAAGGATTGTTCTTTTTAGGGAGTGGGATAATATGAGCATCCTTCCATGCTTGAGGGAAACTAGCGGATGAAATAGAGAAATTAAGGATGTGTGATATGATAGGAGTGACTATGTCAAGGATAGGTAAAATCATAGCCCGGCCAATACTGTCACAGCCCATAGCATTCGAAGCAATGGACAATATGTTCTTCTTAATATCACTGTCAGTGAATGGTACGAAATTGAACGGTGGAAAATTGGGAGTTGGCAGAGAGGAAAGAAAGTTAATAGTATCACGTTTAGTGTTACTATCTAAAGGAGCAACGGAAGAAGTGAAATGTTTATTTAAAAGATTAATGTTAGTACTAAGAGGAACAGAATTATTACATGACTTACCAACCCCAAGAGATTTAAGAAATTTCCAGGTATTTGCTGTGTTGCCGTTCTCAACAGATTTATGAATGTAGCGTCGTTGTGCATCTCTACACATCATATTGCAGCGATTGCGGAGCTTCTTGTACTTCTCTCGATTGATGTCAGAGTTGTTACTTTTGAACCTGGCTTTGGCAAGGTTTTTCTTATGAACTATAGATTTCAGTTCATCAGTAAGCCAGGGAGCAGGAGCATGTTTAATTTTGATAGATCTAATGGGTGCATGTATATCAAATAACTTTATTATAGCTGAGTTAAACACTTGAACTTTGGAGTCAGCTGTGTCCGATGAAAACACAGAAGACCAATCTATTTTCCTGGCATCTTCAAGTAGACGCTCGACATCCATTCCACGAAAATTACGCTGCAGCAGAACCTTGTGCTTCTTTTTAGGAGGACGTAGGAGGTATGAAAGGAAGATAAGATCATGAAAGGAGAAGGCATCAGCGGAGCATTGTCCGTGTTTTGAAACATGGTCAGTGGAAGAAACAATGATTAAGTCTAGGAGAGAGGGATTACAGCCAGGAGCAAAGTGGGTAGGATCAAGAGGAAGTAAATTTAAGTTACAAGAGGATAGAACAGACGATAGTTTTCTACTGCGTGTGTCATTTTTCAAAAGGCATGTATTGAAATCGCCCATAATTAACACATGGTCATACAGAGGACGTAGGTTTTCTAAGGTTTTCTCAAAAGTAGGGAAATAGTTGAAAAGGAGAGAAGGAACGTAGAATACACCTAACAGGATTTTGACATTGGAAAGGATAATTTCAAGTAGGATGTACTCGGCCGCATCATCTGGCGGTGGCTGGGGGGATGTGCTTATGATGGAGAATGGTATATTATCACGTAAGTAAATAGCAACTCCACCTCCACCACGGCCGATGCGGTCGTTACGTATTAAGTTGAAGCCAGGAAGGGAATAGCTAGTGGAAGAAAGACAGGGTTTGAGCCATGTTTCGGAGATGAGGAGGGCGTGGATAGGAGTATTGGTAAATGATGCAAGTAAATCATTGAAATGAGCCGGAATACTTTGGGCATTTAAATGGATAACATTGAAATTTTTTGATACATTGGAAAATACCGCGGCAAGCGATTTGTCTAGAGCAACATAATCTGTGCTGAGGAAACTATCATTCAAGCTATTACTCGAACTTTTTATACTATAAAAGGAATCACTGCATTCGCTATCACTAATTGAAGCAATAGTTGAATTTAATCAATATAATTTTATAACTAAATAAAAAGTACAATCGTAATAAAATAAAATTAAAATAAAAAATATATTTAAGTAAATAAATAATAAATATGTGTATAATAAATATATTAATAATATAAAAATTAAAATATATATATATAAATAGTTTTCCTATAACCGCCAGCAGCGCATGGAATAATGAGTAAATCACATTATAAAAACATACAACGGAACGGAACATATTATTAATTATTAAAAATGGCAACATTGACAACCATGATTGACAATAAAAACTGAGTTTGACAACTTTGACAGTTCACAATCAAAACAAAACAAAACATTGAAATGTCAATTGACATATTTTATGATTGAAATTAATATCAAAGTCAAGAGTGAACAAAATACAAAAATACACGTGAATAGAGGGTAAAAGAATAAGGAGCTATAATACCACAGCTTAAATAGAATTTTGTGAAGTGAATGAAATAAACAGATTAATAACTAGAGTAACAAGAATGAAATAAGAGGAAATATTATAGTACGGGTGCCGTGGTATAACCTCACAGATTTGAATCACCTTAAATTTCACTTTTTAACACGCTTGGGACGTGAGCCGGCTGTAGCCTTGGTGTCTTTAGCATTGTTGGATGCAGCAGTAGATTCCTCCGAGCTATCACAGGCGATTAAGTCAAGATCTTCGGATGAAACTACTATTGTAATAAAATTTCTGAAAGTATAGAAGGTAGGTAATTATGTTCAAGTTTTTGAGTTTATTCTTAACATACAAATTACAATACAGAAATACATATTGCACGCCTCATAAGCGTAGCGTTGAGGTGGGTACTACTGTCACTTCGCGCAAAACATCTGAGTTTTCAAACTTAAAATGTCTTTATGTATCATACATTGCACTTGTAAGATAATACATATACACACATATTAAGAAAAAACACTATTTTTAACATTCATGATATTTTTGATGTCATTTTTGTTATTTAAACTAGTTAAAAAACAGTTTAAAAAAGTTCTGTCTTGGACGTCCGTGTGTCTGTATGTGCGGAGGATTTTCTTGTTAACACGATAGCGACCGAAATACTTTACTAATCGAGTCTTTTTTTTTCTCTTACGCTTGAGTATGCTCAGGAATAGAACCCTTTCATTTTTCAGGGTCTAATTCGATGTGGTTTAATTGTTATTAAATAAACAAAAATAATAATTAATAAATAGCCGCGTCCAGACCGACCGAGCGCGGCTCGCGAGTCCCGCTCGCGAGCCAATAGTTCGGCCGGTGTGGACGGCGCTCGGGCTTCCTCGGGCGCACGTTGGCTCGGCCGAGCGCCGCTCAGCCCCGAGCCATGCGTTGTCGGTTTTTGGCGATGCTCAAAGGCGGCTCAGTCTGAGCTGCTCGCCCGGTGTGGACGGACATAACAACGCTCGCGAGCCAGAATCAAAAATGGATAAAGAAGACAGTATTCGCTTAATACAACTTTACGGAAGCTTCAAAATGTTATGGGATTCGAAAGATCCAGATCATTTAAATAAAAACAAGCGAGTTCCTGTTCCTTTAACAAACTGTTACCGTATTGGTTTCGGTTTTGGTACAATTTTTTAATCCAGATTTTTTGTTTCTTTTTTCTTTTTTTTATGATATATCCAGACAACACAAGCGCCGCAGCAGCTAATAAAACGTGGTTTTCCATCGTTATACGGAGATAAACTGAATGCTCAAACCGGCTCACCTTGGCTCGCGAGCGCGGCTCGGAACTTTTCACAAATAGCTCTGGTGCCACGGCTCGCGAGCAGGAAGTCTGAGCGCGGCTCGCGAGCCGCGCTCAGCCGGTCTGGACGCGGCTATTAATTATTAAAAAAAAATTATGAGGCGTGCACTTTTGGATTTTTTTTCCTTTTTGTACAATATTAGGTAGGTACTGTACCTAGATTTGATAAAATAAACAATAATTATGAATTACCTACCTATTCAGTTCAAGATCAGTTCATAAACAATGTATCTTATTATCTTTTGACTCTTTGTCTATAATAATGTTAAGTATAAATAATGCCTTAGAATAATGCAGTCATGAGTCATCTATAGGATGCTGAATCATTTTACTTTTGTGTCGTCAAGAACTATTGCGTATTAAGTACTTTAAAATACAAAACTGAGGTTGGTAATAATTAAAAATTAAATTAATTCAAAAACATCACAACGAAGTGTCATGTGTGTAGTCCCCTGTCCCCTTAGTTGGGTATGGGCATGTATGGGGTAGATGCATTATGAATACATTTATGTTGTACACAGAACACTGATCGATTTTTTTTAGTGACTAGTATTAGGCCCTGCGCAGACGGCACACTTTTTGTGCGATCGAGTCTGCGGCGCACAAAAAGTCTGCATGGCGCGCAAAAAGTCGGTCGCGGATTTTTCACAGACTCAACGCACACGACGCACATCTTCGATCATTTTGTCGGCAGAGCTGTAGGGACGTAGACGCTATGGAAATCGTGCAGAGATCGCGAAGTATTATTTTGTACATGAAGTACAGTAAAAGAAAAAGAAATACATAATTACGTCCACCCCTAGCAAATGCAGATTGCCGACTAAAGTGTGCGCCGTCTGCGTTAGCGCGCGTTGAAGCAAACGTTCAATTCTTTTCACACACTTTTTGTGCGGAGCGGCGCGCCGCGCCGCGGCGCGGTGCGATCTGCCCGAATTACACGGATTTTTTGTGCGCCGGACTTTTTGCGCGTCGTGTGCGTTACTGCATATAATTTCATAGGTTCTATTTTCACAGACTAAAAAGTGCGTCACGGATAGTCTGTCGTCTGCGCAGGGCCTTAGTGATCAGCCTTCTGTGTCCTGCGCTCCTGCCAGAACGAAACATTTTTATTTTTAACACGTAATAGCTTCACCTGTATCATGTATGTGTGCATGTTAGTTGTAACCGATTCTTTTTTATTTTGACTTAACTACTTTAACGGAAAGATTTAATTTAAACTTTGTACCTGTGTTTGTACTCTTATCAAGGTCCGGTGACAATGCAATAATTTCTTGATTTTATCTTATTATCCTGAATAATAAAAATAAATAGAATTTATAGAAACAAATATTTTTTTACTTTTTAGTTGATTCTATCATCTATTTCTATTTGTCCCCTTCGCCGGGAATCGAACCCAGAACCCCTTGGTTCTACCACCTACTACTACTACTACTACTGACGCGACGTTTCACCGGTCTGAAACTATTTGTGCCAAATTTCATTCATATCGGTTCAGTAATTTAGGCGTGACGAAGAAACCGACAGTCAAGAGGTACGAACTACGAACTTTGATACGAGTTAAAATTACATACCTATATGATATTAGCACAACATTGGTAGGGATAATAGTTAAAATATATTATAATACTAGCTGTGCCCGCGACTTCGTCCGCGTGGAATAGTGACTGCATAGTAGTTACAACTTAACACACAATTATTGAGTAAACACGTCTTGAAACACGTACTATCATATACAACTAAATTATAAGTACTTACACATTATTATAAAGTTAAGAAAAAAAAAAGTGTGTGCGTGTAACCTTTACGCGCGATTGAAGTAAAACTTCTTTGGCGTTGACGACATATATCACTGAAATGATTAAATATTAACTTAAATAAATAAATATTATATTATAATTTAATTATATTTATTATTCATGTGCTTTACAAAGATTATTTAAATGTTATATTAATATTATTCATTCGAAACAGGTAATTGAATGTCATCATAATTTCTTACGTACGAAATTATAGGTTTGTGGTAACTATAATGTGAAACATAAATTTTACTCTCTAAATTTGCTACTTTTCTTGAAAATACAGCATCTATCGTTGTACCGAAACGCGTTGTTGAATGAAGTCGAGAAGTATTCATAGATAAATCAAATTTTTCTTCTAAAAAATCAATTAACGGCTGAGATTCCTGAGAGCGAAAATTAACATTAAAATCTCCAGTTAGAATCATCGGTAATTCATGATAATTACTATTTAAAAGTCGAGAACCTTCAATTGTGAAGTGAAGTAATTGCTGATGAATAAATTTTATGATATTTGTCAGGCTAGTATTTGTAGAAATATAAATAACAACGATAATCACAGGTTGGTCATTCGTATTAACACATCGAACCAAGGCGATGTCACCAATTTGTGAAACCTCATCGGAAATTTGTGATAATATAGTTGGTGAAATATTTTGAATTGGTGTTACATTGTTCAGTGTATCTGTAGATGAATGATATACAGCTACTCCACCAGCAGTTGAGTTGGGTCGTTTGTATTGGGTAACGCATTAAAAATTTTCAATAAGAATTTGTTCGTCATTTTTCATCCAAGTTTCGGAAAATAACAGCAATGTGGACCTTTTTAATACTTTATCATTCAGATCAGAAACATGAGCACGTAAACTTTGGCAGTTGAAGGAAAATAGTGTAATGTTACTCTCATTTACAAGGTTATATAATTCTTCCTGTTGTGTTATTAGGCGAGAATTTGAAAGTCTTTCAAATTCACACTGTAAATCAACTATTCCCCCTGGACGCTTTCTTCCATGATAAAATTTGTTGTCATCGGTGTTTGAGACAATGAACAATCCATTTATATCAGTTACTCGTGATAATGCTACATATAACAGCTGCTGACTGTGACTTTTATTGTATTCATAAACGATTTGATCAAAAGTACCACCTTGAGACTTATGTATTGTAAGCGCACAAGCAGATACTAATGGAAAGTGATTTCTCTTTGCAAATATTGTCTTATTTCTATTCATTGGTACAGATGACGATCTTCGTAAAATTGGGACTGCTGTTCTACTAATGTTTAGAGTTTGAATATGATGGGCAGCTTTTTTCCTAATTTTCTCTCCTATCTTATCAGGAAACTCAAGCCATAAGCGTATGATGTTATCACTGTCATCACGTTCAATATACACTAACTTTCCAACACAACCGTTGGCTAAGCCATCAGATACATCAATATTGGTTGTAATAATGTAAAATTTGTTAAGAACTAATATGATTTCATAAGGCGATCCTCCTGTATCAATAACTGACATTTTATGAAATTGTTGGCGTACATATGCTTCTTGTTCAACTGAATGACAACCTATATACATATCTGTTGCTATGGATACTACTTTGTCTTCAGCAATATTTAAAATAGATTGATTATAATCCGCAACATGTTTATTTTTATTTTTAATTTACTTATTTTAAAAGTAATAAATAAACAAGTATATTTAGAGATTTTCAAAAAATTTTGCAATTTAAAATAATGTTTTTAAAACTGTTGAATTTTTCATTCACTTTGCTATTCACAATTGATCCGTTTGAAAATTTGAAAATAAATAATCCTAATTGATTATGATATTTGCCACTAGCTGGCGTATAAGTCAAGAAGCGTGTAGTATATGACATATACTTACAACCAATCAGAATTATTATTTTTAAATGGCGGAAACTACACAGCGTTACTTCCGTCAGAAAAAAAATCTGAGTTACTCCCTAGTCGCGCCTGCAGCAGTAAGTTTTACTTCAAAAATAAATAATAACACAAAAGAACTGTTAGTAAAATTTATTACTAAACTGAGCTATAAAACTTAGGTACAGAAGAGTTCAAAATTGCCAGGATGTGGTTATTCTCCCGCTCCCATATTCCTTCTACTTTCACAGACTTTCAACTTTTCCCTTTCACCCCTAGTAAATGGCAGAACCGATTTTGATCTAAACCATGTCTAATCATACCTATATATTATGTACATGTCATATCCTTTCGTTTGGTACTCCATTTGGATTATTTATCCCCACTATCACCCCTAAGGTGCCCTATATGTAATAAACAGATTAACCAATTTTGATAAAACATGACTAATTGTAATTCACACGTCATTTGATATGCCGCTTGATACACACGTTATTTGACCACATTCGATTATTCATTCCCACTTTTACCGCTATAAATCAATAAATGGATGAACCGATTTTGATTAAATATGCCTCATCATACTTCTCACGTCAGGTCATGCCCTTTCATTTGATATGCCACTTGGGTATATTCGACAACTTTTATTCCCACTTTTATACCTACATATTATATCCAATAAATGGATGAACCAATTTTGATAAAATATTATGTCTTATTGTACTTTACACGTCATGTCTTTCATTAGATACGTCACTTGAGTATATTTGATAAAATTTATTTATTTATTCCCACTTTAACCCCTATATCAAATAAATTGATGAACCAATTTTGATATAATTTGACTTGTTGTTTCTGACAGGTCGTCTTTTTTCATTTGATATATCACTTGGGTATAACAGACAACATTCGTTTTTTTCATTCCCACTTTTACCCCTCTATATAATAAATGGATGAACCGATTTTGATTAAATACCTATGCCTCATTATACTTCTCACGTCAGGTCATGCCCTTTCATTTGATATGCCACTTAGGTATATTTGACAACTTTTATTGCCACTTTTATCCAATAAATGGATGAACCAATTTTGATAAAATATGTCTTATTGTACTTTACACGTCATGTCTTTCATTAGATACGTCACTTGAGTATATTTGATAAAATTCATTTATTTATTCCCACTTTTACCCCTATATCAAATAAATGGATGAACCGATTTTGATAAAATTTGACTAATTGTTTCTGACATGTCGTCTATTTTCATTTGATATATCACTTGGGTATAACCTACATTAACAACCTACATTAACAACCTACATTAACAACTAAAATTCGTTTTTTTCACCCCTATATAATATAATAAACAACTAATGTAACAAAAAAACGCATCTAATTCGTATTACCCGTTAGCGAGCTACGGTGGCACAGACAGACACGCAATACACACATAGCGGTCATAACACCCCTCTTTTTGCGTCGGGGGTTAAAAATATAATACCTACGACATAATTTCAAAGACCTTTTATATAGAAAATTTACCTAGAAGTAACCATAATGCTATTTGTGCAGGTTTTAGACTTATGAGCAAATATCTAAATAAAGGTCCTTTGACCCCCCCTACTACCCCCTCAGCATAACCACCCCCCCCCCACGCTTGGGGACTTTCGATATGATCATCTGGACATGTCAAGGAATAACTTTAGCGTATAATTTACGTAATAAAGTAATTCATGTATAGAATGCCTTAGCAAATGTTCGCTGTGATTACTTAAATGGTCATAACTTTTTTATTTATGAACCGATTGACATGAAATAAACACTAAATGTTAAATGAAGCTTACCACAATATATTAGTGAAAACCGCATCTAAATCGGATCAGCCGTTTCTGAGATTAGCGTGTTCAAACATACAGACAAACAGACAAACAGACAAAAATTTTTTTAACAACAGTTTTGGGTTTGGGATCGATTTAGTAATAACCCCTGCTAATTTTTTTTTACATATCTTCATTGTACAGACACCACTTTTCTAGAATTTTATTATATGTATTGATGATGATGATAGATAGATAAAGTCTACCTAGAGACTAGAGTTGACTGTTAGTAGTCAGAGAAGCAAAAATGATATTATTTACTATCTACATTGTATTGGTATGGTATGTTCAATCAGTAGATATCATTTTTACTTCTAGCACAGATTAGATCTTCAAGTCGCTAAAAATTTTGTTTATTTTTCTATTAGGAACCTAACTAAGTAGGGACCTACTCCGTGTAAAGACAAATACAATAATTTTTAGGTACATCTTAAATTTATAAGTTAAGTTAAAAATGTGTATACTTAAACTAATAATTATGAGATAGTAATTTCAATGTTTTAAAAAGTCATAACTGTACCTAGTACCTACCTACTTACTTAGCTAATTAGCACTTTATTCTATTTGATAGAACATTTTGTACCAAATAATCTTTGTACAAACAAATATGAATCATTCCCACCTGTGTATAGTGTATGTATTGTGTTTTATACGTGTGTTAAATTCGCTGCATGAAATCTCGAATATTCGAGACAAACTTACTGCGCCTGTCTGACCTTTATAGCAAATGCGCTTTAAATCGATAGACTTCGACGCGCAGGTGTACTAGAACATGCTAGACCGGGAGATACTGACACAAAATTTCGAGTCATTTGTAACAAGGATGGCGGTTCTACAGGGGTCTTAGTACGCAATGACAAAAAGAAAAATGATGGTGTGAACGCTGGTACCGGTGGCTTAGTCGCGTGGGCGTTTGTCGAACTCGTCGGAAAAATAGCGAAAGTCAAACGATTTGTAACACAAAAATTTTAGAATTTACCGATAGCCCATAAAAAAGTAGTAGGCGGTAGTGTCATGCCATACTTTTCCGGTGTGACTTACAGCCCGCCATACCGACGCGAATGTGTTGATTTAAATTAAACAATCATTCAACCATTTGTACCAGGCTAACTTTTGCACAGGTAACTATCGTCATGCAGCCATTTACGAAAATCGCCATGCCATACTTTTCGGACGATTCCAAATGGTCGCCATACCGCCGAAAATCTGCAAAAAAATTTTATTTCGCCAAACTTTTTGTACCAGTATTGCATTTGGATTTTTGGAGAGTATTTGATAAAATGTGACCATTATTATATTTGCCATACTTCTAGTAGGGGGAAAAAGTGCTGTCATACTTGAAAACTTAATTTATTATTAATTTATATAAGTGAAGATTTCCAACACATAGATCTTTGAAATTTTGTATTTATATTTGTTGATCCTCAAACTTACAGGAAAAATAAGTGCCATACTGTTACAAATCGTTTGACTTTCGCTATTTTCCGACGAGTTCGACTAACGCCCACGCGACTAAGCCGCCGGTACCAGCGTTCACGCCATCGTTTTTCTTTTTGTCATTGCGTACTAAGACCCCTGAAGAAACGCCATCCTGTTACAAATGACTCGAAATTTTGTGTCAGTATCTCCCGGTCTATGCAGCTTCTAGAAAGTCTAGATTTAAATGTCAAAGGGCGCAATGAAATTTTGCTTTATTTAAACGAAACCTATGATTTTACTAGTAAATAGATGTAAGTTGCCGAATATTATAACGACTTTATTTGAGTTTTAAATATGCATTTTAAAATATATTATACTTACTTATATAAAAAAAAATATATATTGTGATTTTAATATATTTTAAAAGCCTCATTGAATTAAAATTTAATCATGTCAGTAGTAATAGTGATTTCAAAAAATTGGGATACAAGCTTTAGTTTTTTATTTAAGTAACTATATCGCTTATTAATGAAAACATAATGTACCTAATGCGGTACCTAATTGTTTTTCCAGTAAATTCCTGAAGATTGAATAAATATTGTTATTTGTTACTGACTTTAAATAGCAATCATACGCTCTTATTATCATCAATACATATAATAAAATTCTAGAAAAGTGGTGTCTGTACAATGAAAATATGTAAAAAAAAATTAGCAGGGGTTATTACTAAATCGATCCCAAACCCAAAACTGTCGTTAAAAAATTTTTTGTCTGTTTGTCTGTTTGTCTGTTTGTCTGTTTGTCTGTATGTTTGAACACGCTAATCTCAGAAACGGCTTATCCGATTTAAATGCGGTTTTCACTAATATATTGTGGTAAGCTTCATTTAACATTTAGTGTTTATTTCATGTCAATCGGTTCATAAATAAAAAAGTTATGACCATTTAAGTAATCACAGCGAACATTTGCTAAGGCATTCTATACATGAATTACTTTATTACGTAAATTATACGCTAAAGTTATTCCTTGACATGTCCAGATGATCATATCGAAAGTTTCCAAGCGTGGGGGGGGGGTGGTTATGCTGAGGGGGTAGTAGGGGGGGGTCAAAGGAACTTTATTTAGATTTTTGCTCATAAGTCTAAAACCTGCACAAATAGCATTATGGTTACTTCTAGGTAAATTTTCTATATAAAAGGTCTTTGAAATTATGTCGTAGGTATTAGGTATATTTTTAACCCCCGACGCAAAAAGAGGGGTGTTATGTCCGCTATGTGTGTATTGCGTGTCTGTCTGTGCCACCGTAGCTCGCTAACGGGTAATACGAATTAGATGCGTTTTTTTGTTACATTAGTTGTTTATTATCATCATCATCATCATCAATACATATAATAAAATTCTAGAAAAGTGGTGTCTGTACAATGAAAATATGTAAAAAAAAATTAGCAGGGGTTATTACTAAATCGATCCCAAACCCAAAACTGTCGTTAAAAAATTTTTTGTCTGTTTGTCTGTTTGTCTGTTTGTCTGTATGTTTGAACACGCTAATCTCAGAAACGGCTTATCCGATTTAAATGCGGTTTTCACTAATATATTGTGGTAAGCTTCATTTAACATTTAGTGTTTATTTCATGTCAATCGGTTCATAAATAAAAAAGTTATGACCATTTAAGTAATCACAGCGAACATTTGCTAAGGCATTCTATACATGAATTACTTTATTACGTAAATTATACGCTAAAGTTATTCCTTGACATGTCCAGATGATCATATCGAAAGTTCCCAAGCGTGGGGGGGGGGTGGTTATGCTGAGGGGGTAGTAGGGGGGGGTCAAAGGAACTTTATTTAGATTTTTGCTCATAAGTCTAAAACCTGCACAAATAGCATTATGGTTACTTCTAGGTAAATTTTCTATATAAAAGGTCTTTGAAATTATGTCGTAGGTATTAGGTATATTTTTAACCCCCGACGCAAAAAGAGGGGTGTTATGTCCGCTATGTGTGTATTGCGTGTCTGTCTGTGCCACCGTAGCTCGCTAACGGGTAATACGAATTAGATGCGTTTTTTTGTTACATTAGTTGTTTATTATATTAATATATAGGGGTAAGTGGGAATGAAAAAAACGAATGTTAGTTGTTAATGTAGGTTGTAGGTTATACCCAAGTGATTTATCAAATGAAAATAGACGACATGTCAGAAACAATTAGAGCGTATACGCACTATGCGGGTAGCCGCATTGCGGGTAGCCGTCCGGCCGACCGCAAGCACAATTATGTACGTGTAATATTCATTTCTATGCGCACTGTGCGGTCTGCGGTAGCCGCATCGCAGTGCGCATAGAAATGAATATTACGTACATAATTGTGCTTGCGGTCAGCCGGACGGCTACCCGCAATGCGGCTACCCGCATAGTGCGTATACGCTCTTAGTCAAATTTTATCAAAATCGGTTCATCCATTTATTTGATATAGGGGTAAAAGTGGGAATAAATAAATGAATTTTATCAAATATACTCAAGTGACGTATCTAATGAAAGACATGACGTGTAAAGTACAATAAGACATATTTTATCAAAATTGGTTCATCCATTTATTGGATAAAAGTTGTCAAATATACCTAAGTGGCATATCAAATGAAAAGGCATGACCTGACGTGAGAAGTATAATGAGGCATAGGTATTTAATCAATATCGGTTCATCCATTTATTATACAGGGTGTCCCACTGTTGGTATACTAAGCTCAAAGGAGGTTATAGTTTTGCATACGCTGAGAACGTAAAAAATAATAAAAAAATTCCAGATGCATTTTTTTTTCAAATAGATGAATTCTTAAAACTCTATGTGTACACCCATAACAAGCGAGCCGCCCAACTTTGCCACCAGCACGTGAGCTATCGTTTAAGATTATGTTTTCATAGATAAAATGCTCATATTAGAGAAGCGGTATATGCCGGCTGCGCGAAGCTAGAGAAGAAAACATGGATTTTCAGGAAAAATTTAGCAAAAAATTTTGGACGTAATTTTTTTTAAAAGTATTTTTTACGTGATCAGTGTATGCAAAACTACAAGTTCCTTCGCGCTTAGTATACCAATAGTGGGACACCCTGTATAGTAGAGGGGTAAAAGTGGGAATGAAAAAAACGAATGTTGTCTGTTATACCCAAGTGATATATCAATTAATGAAAAAAGACAACCTGTCAGTAACAACAAGTCAAATTATATCAAAATCGGTTCATCAATTTATTTGATATAGGGGTTAAAGTGGGAATAAATAAATAAATTTTATCAAATATACTCAAATGACGTATCTAATGAAGGACATGACGTGTAAAGTACAATAAGACATAATATTTTATCAAAATTGGTTCATCCATTTATTGGATATAATATGTAGGTATAAAAGTGGGAATAAAAGTTGTCGAATATACCCAAGTGGCATATCAAATGAAAGGGCATGACCTGACGTGAGAAGTATAATGAGGCATATTTAATCAAAATCGGTTCATCCAATAATTATTATATGTAGGGCAAAAGTGGGAATGAGAAAAACGAATGCTGTCTGTTATACCCAAGTGATATCAAATGAAAAAAGACGACCTGTCAGACACAATTAAGTAGTCCAATGTTATCAAAATCGGTTCATCCATTTATTTGATATAGGGGTAAAAGTGGGAATAAATAAATAAATTTTATCACATATATTCAAGTGACTTATCTAATGAAAGACATGACGTGTAAAGTACAATAAGACATATTTTATCAAAATTGGTTCATATAGGTATAAAAGTGGGAATAAAAGTTGTCAAATAATATACCCAAGTGGCATATCAAATGAAAGGGCATGACCTGACGTGAGAAGTATGATGAGGCATATTTAATCAAAATCGGTTCATCCATTTATTGATTTATAGCGGTAAAAGTGGGAATGAATAATCGAATGTGATCAAATAATATTATCAAGCGGCATATCAAATGACGTGTGAATTACGATTAGTCATGTTTTATCAAAATTGGTTAATCTGTTTATTACATATAGGGCACCTTGGGGTGATAGTGGGGATACATAATCCAAATGGAGTACCAAACGAAAGGATATGACATGTACATAATATATAGGTATATGATTAGACATGGTTTAGAATTTAGATCAAAATCGGTTCTGCCATATTTTACTAGGAATGAAAGGGAAAAGTTGAAAGTCTGTGAAAGTAGAAGGAATATGGGAGCGGGAGAATAACCACATCCTGGAAATTTTGAACTCTTCTGTACCTAAGTTTTATAGCTCAGTTTAGTAATAAATGTTACTAACAGTTCTTTTGTGTTATTATTTATTTTATTTCTTAACTTTATAATAATGTGTAAGTACTTATAATTTAGTTGTATATGATAGTACGTGTTTCAAGACGTGTTTACTCAATAATTGTGTGTTAAGTAGTAACTACTATGCAGTCACTATTCCACGCGGACGAAGTCGCGGGTACAGCTAGTTTATTAATAAAAGTTTATAGGTCCTTTTACTTGAAAATTAAACGTAAGTAGTTATATAAAGTTCATGTCATATTTCATTTATAAGTACATACTTACTGTATTATTTCCATATCCCTAGATGTACTTTCAACTATTCATAAAAATTATACCTAAGCATTCCCTCTATTCTGAGCCGGACGTCTAGAAATCTATACTAATATTATAAATCTGAAGAGTTTGTTTGTTTGTTTGAACGCACTAATCTCGGGAACTACTGGTTCGATTTGAAAAATTATTTCGGTGTTAGATAGCCCATTTATCGAGGAAGGTTATAGGCTATATTTCATCACGCTACGGGCAACAGGAGTGGAGCCACGGGGGTGAAACCGCGCGGAGCAGCTAGTTTCTAATACACGGTTAGCTTTACAAAAATACAAAGCAGCTGATACTTATAAGTTATAATATATTGTAACTTCATAAAATTCATACATTATGTTTTATCAAAATAGGAATTTGTTTGTCTATGTCTATTGTACCTATTGCTGTAAATAATTGTTGGCTTTCCTTAAATAAATGAATAAATTATGACGTTCTAGAAAGTTTCGCTTTTACTAGTTATCTAGATACGGTAGGTACTTCATTAATATCAAGAATATGTACGAATTGAAATATGTATACCTATACAAAATAAAATATTTGAATATTGAGTGGGTGTTTTATTTATTGTCTATCTCTAGTCTCTACGGATCAAATAAAAACATCTGTAAGTTCCAAATAAAATTTAATTTGGTTTTATAACTACTACCTACCAATGTACAGTTTATCTATAAAGTTATATAAAGAAAATTTACGCTAAAAGTAGGTAGGTACTTAATAAAATCCCATTTTATATTTTAAATTTTCAATTTTTATTTTAATTTTTAAATATTTAATAAAAATAAAAATTGGGAGAAAATTTAATAAAAAAAATGTAATTAATCAGTGCGAAGTAGATTGCATCTAATCCATGGACCTAATCAATAAAAATGCACATTTATCAACTAGGTATTATTGCGTGATTATAAATTTTAAAAATTCATTCTGTAAAAATCAAGTAGACCGTAAGTAAGTTACATGGTTACATTTAGGTAAATATTTTTTAAATTCACTTTTTGTATTATAGTATAATTGATGTTTTATTAAAAATATACTTGGAATGTAAAGATTTAATAATATTATAGTCTAAGATATTTATGTCCTAATATCTAAAAATAAATCAATCTTGGTGTTTAGTCATATCATTATTTTCGTATAAGTAACTTGGTCGCGCCGAAAATAACTTCTATTGCAAAATTATAGAGGCCGCTGTGTTTATAATATGATGTTTTAAACAATTGTATAATGATACAATGTGCCAAATAGTAAGAAAAATAAATAAAAGCAAAGTTATGGTTTGTTTTCGATGCGTAAACAATGTTTCCATCTCTTTTTAAATTCCAGAAAAATCTTGAATGTTCCAAGTACAGCTTTTACGAACATGAATACCTGTAGCACACATTGGCAGTCTATTCATATTATACGATCATTTGTCTCTTCTACCACACGAAAAATGCATAAAGCTATCTCGTTCTAGCAAGGATTATCATTGTGTGTCACTAATAATAGTGATGCCGTCCTAAAAATTTCAAACTCAACTTTGTAATGTTGAATTTTATTAGATTTATATTGTATCACTATAATTTAAACTGATTGATTATTTTTATTTGATAACATTTCAACATAATTTATACAATGTACACTCTCTGTTACAAGTATATTACAGTTTAAATTGCAGTTGGGAGGGATGTTTAAAACTAGCGCTATCTGCTACTTTTAGGTTTTGGGTAGCAACCGACAAGATACGAAACGCACCCTTTGGTTCCATTTTATTTTTATGTATAGAAAGCAATAATGTAGAATGTAGATGTATTTTTTCAACTATATTTTTAATTAATACTTTATAAGAAAAATATATTTCCAGATTCATTCTTTTACCAAACAAAGTATATAACAGTAATTCAAAAACAATAATATATTATATACCAACGAAAAATTTATACATGCACTTAAATATTTTAAAATTTTCCCCATATTATGGGAAATTTGTTCCATTCGATATCCCTTTTTACATTTTGACCCGCCCCTCTTGATGACGTAATGTGTTGTGATTGGTAGATAAAGCGCGTTCTCGAATGTTCTATGATATCGTTTATGCTATTGGTCGTTCTAGTACTACGTAGAGAATTCTAGATCATACATTCGCTTGAATATATAAGCGCGAACTGAGCGCGGGAAGTCAGAATAATTTGAAATACGATACAGTGAAGACGAAGAGTTCGGTGAGAACCGAGGCGAATATTATCCTGCGATATAAGTTTGTTGAAGAGTTATTGTGTGATAAAAGTTATATAATTCAAAATCAAAATGCCCGCAGTTGGAATTGATCTTGGTACAACATACTCTTGTGTTGGAGTTTGGCAACATGGAAATGTGGAGATCATCGCAAACGACCAAGGCAACCGTACCACACCATCATACGTTGCTTTCACGGATACAGAGCGTCTGATTGGTGATGCAGCGAAGAATCAAGTGGCTTTGAACCCCAACAACACAGTTTTCGACGCGAAACGGTTAATTGGACGCAAGTTTGATGACCAAAAAATTCAACAGGACATGAAACATTGGCCTTTCAAAGTCATCAATGATTGTGGCAAACCGAAGATCCAGGTTGAATTTAAAGGGGAAATGAAGCGATTTGCACCAGAGGAGATCAGCAGCATGGTTTTGGTAAAAATGAAGGAGACAGCTGAAGCATACATTGGATCTACAGTTCGAGACGCCGTCATCACAGTACCAGCCTACTTCAATGACTCACAGCGTCAGGCCACCAAGGACGCCGGAGCCATCGCCGGTTTGAATGTATTACGTATCATCAACGAACCCACTGCAGCCGCGCTGGCGTATGGCTTAGACAAAAACTTGAAGGGCGAACGCAATGTTTTGATTTTCGATCTTGGTGGCGGCACATTCGACGTATCGATTCTAACAATCGATGAAGGATCACTGTTTGAAGTGAAATCGACGGCTGGTGATACACATCTTGGAGGTGAGGACTTCGACAATAGGCTCGTTAACCATCTATCAGAGGAGTTCCTACGCAAATACAAGAAAGATCTGCGTTCCAACCCACGCGCGCTGAGACGCCTCCGCACCGCCGCCGAACGCGCGAAACGCACTTTGTCATCTAGCACTGAGGCCACTATTGAAATTGATGCCCTTTATGAGGGAATCGACTTCTACACCCGCGTTTCACGTGCTCGCTTTGAAGAATTAAACGCTGATCTCTTCCGTGGTACCTTAGAACCAGTAGAGAAAGCTTTGAAAGATGCCAAAATGGACAAGAGCCAAATCCATGATGTCGTACTCGTCGGTGGGTCAACTCGCATCCCTAAGATCCAGACACTGCTACAGAACTTCTTCTGCGGCAAGAAACTCAACTTGTCCATCAACCCCGACGAGGCTGTGGCTTACGGCGCTGCTGTACAGGCTGCCATCTTGAGCGGCTCTACTGATGCTAAGATTCAGGATGTGCTCCTAGTCGACGTCGCACCACTATCTCTCGGTATTGAGACAGCAGGAGGAGTCATGACTAAGATCATCGAAAGAAATAGCAAGATTCCCTGCAAACAATCTCAAACATTTACCACCTATTCTGACAACCAGCCCGCTGTTACCATTCAAGTATACGAGGGAGAGCGTGCGATGACAAAGGATAACAACCTCTTGGGCACATTCGACCTCACTGGTATTCCACCAGCACCTCGAGGAGTTCCAAAGATCGACGTCACTTTCGATTTGGACGCTAATGGTATCCTTAACGTGTCTGCAAAGGAGAACAGCACCGGTCGTAGCAAGAACATTGTGATTAAGAACGACAAGGGCAGGCTATCGCAGGCGGAGATCGACAGGATGTTGTCAGAAGCGGAACGCTACAAGGAGGAGGATGAGAAGCAGCGACAGAGGGTAGCGGCGCGCAACCAGCTCGAGTCCTATGTGTTCAGCGTGCGACAGGCGCTGGACGACGCTGGAGCGAAGTTGAGCGAGGATGACAAGAATTCTGCTCGCCGCGAGTGCGACGAGGCACTGCGTTGGCTGGACAATAACACCTTGGCGGAGCAGGAAGAATACGAACACAAGTTGAAGGACCTCCAGCGAGTCTGCTCGCCCATCATGAGCAAGCTGCACGGAGCTGGAGCTGGAGGCATGCCTGGCACTGGTCCACAACAACACGCCAGTGGACCGACTGTCGAGGAAGTTGATTAAACCAAATATCCACCTAATTTATTTTTGTTTTAAGTGATCTGATCAGTATTGTGATACTACGTTTTAAGACTGATAATTTATTTGGCTGCAGTGTGTGATCATCTGTTGATTTAAAAATAAATTTAAGTTAAATATAACTTGGTTGTTTTATTTTAATAATTAATACTGTATTAATAAGTACTGAGTACACACATGGACCCATTTGTCCATGGTACACATAACAATATAACACATACATATATAACACAAAAACAGACCAAATTCAAAGGCTTGAATTAAAATATAATAGTTAACATTCTTCTCATTTGTACAAGTAACACTAATTATTGTGAACCTAGTTGCAAAAAATATATATATTTTTTTATTTCAATTATAAATATTTTCATGTTATGAATTGAAGGCTGATGCAGCTTCCAGGATCATTCCACTAAAAACAGCGTTTTCATATGGGTAATTATTTATTTTTGATACACATCTTTGAAACATGATAAACAAACACAATCGTCAATAACATTTTTTTTCAAATCTAATTTTAATTTCGCGCCCTCTTACATTTCGTATACAAAATATAATATTTTGCACTATATTTTGTGCTATTACCCACAAGATGGCGTTAATTATTAACTTGAAAACTTTGTCGGACGCCATCTAGTTCCTATTTTACGAACTAAAACAACAATAATAATTATGCTATTACCCGCCAGGTGGCTACAACCATCGTCGATTTTGATTTAGAACATTTTGATGATTACAGACATCGTATTATGTGGTATTCGTCATTACTGTACTTTATAATCTGCATTAGATAAATGGAGGGAGATAATTATAAATAAAATATAATATAGGGTCAACCGGGGCAAATGCAACTAAAAAATAACAAGTTTCAAGTTTGATCGGTTGCAGTTATCTCCTTTTATATTTGGTCATTTATTTGACCCATTTCGTGATTTTTGTATTTATTCAAGATTATTTTCAACCAATCAAGCAATACAGTAGTCTTATAAATAACTGGTAGTGAGAATATTTCCTAAAATTGGTAGAAAAAGTTACATTAACCCCTAGTCGGGGGTAAATGCAACTAACTGCCATAGCTCTTCTTCTATTTCATATAAAACAACGAATATAGAATATATTTATGAGATTTCATGTTATTCATAGGATTTTGAACTGGATTACCGTGTAGCAAGGACGAGTTTTCAGGAAAAATCTTATTTTTCTGATTGTGGGGCAAATGCAACTATTTGTTAGAGAATTAGTGTGGGGAATGCAAAAAACTTATTCATCGATATATTTTTATTATTCTATAGATATATACAATAACGTTATCTATACAATAACGTTGCGATCGTAGATGGCGCCGCATTATTTAGAGGAAAAACTCATGTACCTACTTTGATTTACCACTTTAAATCGCAACAAAAAAAAATAACAGTATACTACCTACTAAGTCAATTTTAGTTTTTGGTCAGAACAAATAATATTCTTTGTGTTAAATATTGTTTAAAACGTAAACCAAACAAAATACGTTTATTAGCGTTTACTAAAAATTACTTGAACAATCACAGAACTATCCTACCTATCGTTTTTAGTTACTTATATTCTTTAACCACGCTTTATCTAATTTGAATTTTACTTATGAACCCGTCTCTGGGTATAATATCGAAGAAATAATCGATGGTTCTTCTTTAATTAATCATAAAGAAAGTATATTTTGACTACCAAGAAGGATACATAATAAAAATATCGACACTGTCACATCACTAGTGTTTTTAGTTTCATACAAAAATATAAGGGGCTATTGTAACTAACCTCACAGTTGCAATAACCCCACAGTGAAATTTTCATGAGGCAATTGTAACTGCATCAATAACACAAAATAGAGTCAACTAACGCACTAAAAATATAAATGAAATATGCTTAACGGCTTGTGATAATCGTGTCCAATCAAAAACACCTGCAAAAAATCACTCCTAAACAATTTTTTTGTCTGCAAAACTCGACACCTGTTTTTACGCACACCAACTTCAAAATAGCGGTTTGACACAATGGCCTATCAATCAAATAGTTTTCATCGTAGGGGCACCATCTATTACTTGTAAGATTTATTAGTCGTTGAGTTATTGAATCATAGGTGGCGATTTATTACAACAACTCTAATAAATTAGTTATGATAACTAGTTGCAATAGCCCCATAGTTGCATTTGCCCCGGTTGACCCTAATAATAGTCTCATGATAGTGTTTTGAGTGTAGATTCATGCGCAGTATGGTATGAATATGATGGAAAGTGACGAATATTCACATAGTATTTTTTTTATGTATTTTGAATGTTGATTGGGTACATGGTTTTATCCAGAATGATATAATAATTAATTAAACAGCGAATAGTATCAGCTGCATAGACCTACTTAATATAAATAGTTAAAATAAAATAATTTTATTACATTTGAACTAGCTTAATTATGACATACGGTCTACATATTATTACTTATTACACACTTATTACCTCCAATCAACCATTTTTTAAATATTTATTGATCTGAGCCCTAATATAGGTATCAGCTGGCTATGTTTCAGAAGTCTGTGCCAAAATTAATATATTTAGTCGTAAAAGTCGCGTTTAGCTCAATGTACCTAAGAAAATAATTGTGCAGTGTCTACTCGTAGATATTTAAACATTTATAATTTTATTCAGATTTCAGAACTGAAAAAAATATAAAGTACCTAAACCTATCTATAGTATTTTTGAACGATGACTCAAAATGGCGCGGAATTTAAAATAAATAATAGAAAGTTTTTTTTATTCTCGGCGTGAGCATGACTTGTTAAAACTGAAAAGTGTAGTGTGGTGTAGTATTAATAGAAATACACGTTCATTATTAGCTTATTATGTCCATATGATCTACTAGTCTACAGTTCTTCACATTTTAGCCAGTAGGCTAGCAATACAAAGAACAAAAGTTTCGTGAAAAAAGTTATCCGAAATTAGAATTTAATAAAAGTTAATCACCTGTCAACACTTGGACAAAAATGTGAATATATTGTTATCGTTGATTAGCTACGAACAAACAGGACTTAATCTAATCTTATTGTCGAACAAATATCGTTGACATCAAAGATAATAAGATTTACAAGGATTTCCTTTGGCTAGAGGGTAGACGCATTACTATTGTTAATGAAATTGACAAATTAATTATGTTTGTGTTATAATTATTTAAATATAAAATGGAGAAAGTGAGTGATGAACATAGGTATAAGCCTTTTATAAGACAGGTATGTTTGATTTTATTTATTTTATTAGTAATGTTATAATTTCTGTTAATTACAATTTTGCTTAAGTAAAATAATTTCTTCGTTAAAAGCGACGCATTATTAGTACTGTTTTTTACTGTTATAGTTAGTAAAAGTAAATTAATATGTTTCATACATGAAACTAAGCGTTTCAATGAATAAATTATAAAAATTTAAAAATATTTTATAGATATCAGTAAATTACTTATATCCACATTATTTGAACTATATTATTTGGTGACATTATAAGAAAACAAGATTCTATACCTAACAAATACGCAATTTAGTTTATGGATAAATATACCTACTTAATAAAACATTTACCAATTAATTATTTTAATAAATATTAAATATAAAGTATTGCATGAAAGTGGTAATTTAAATGAAATTTCGTTTGAATCTTAGCTAAACAGAATAGCAACCTACACTTATCTATAGAAAATTTTAGATTTACTTCCTATGACTTTGTTATGATGATGATTATGATGATCATAAACCTACTTGGTATTAAATATTTCAAAATGAGTAAATAATTTATAAAATGTAGCACAGAAAATATAAAATCATTTATCGATTGTCTTACAATATTAAAATAGAAGAAACGTTTATGTGTTAGTATCTATATAATTATTCTGTAAATCTTTTTTGAAGAATGAAGGATAAATTTTCCAAATGCGTATTTCCAAAAGTAAAACAAAGATAAATAAAACTCTAGTATACAGTAGGTTCACATTTTTTTTTTATTCAAAAAACTGTTCAGGCATTTGACCGCGATCTCGCCTGATATGTTAAGCGCAGATGCAGTCCACTTGGTTAGCATGCCTGATCAGAGAGGCCATATATGACTGCAGTACTCGACACACGACCGCACTTGGGCTTGGTATAATCTGAGAAGTTGGTCAGGTGTGAAATATCGCCTTACTTTAGCCAAAATGCCGAGCTTTTTTGCAGCCAATTGCGCTTTTGATTCGATGAACTGCTTGAAGTTGAGGTCCGATGATACTGTGACACCAAAAACATTCTAAATACATTACATACACATACATACATTACAGTACATACATTTTTAACCTAATATTTATTCTGCCCACCAGAGACTAAAGAGCAGTAACAGCCCTTTTGTGATTTTTCGTTTTATTAGTGATTCTGAAAGCGGGTTTCTTAAGCTTTCTATTGAATTAACTTACTTATTTCTAAGACTATAAGAATGGTTTTTATTTAACAGTTTTCACTTACTGCAAACGAAAAAAATTAACAATTTGGCGTGATTTCCCAACTAAAATACAGTATAAATTATACTGCAGATTAAATTTTAAGGTTTCATAACTAAAATGCAGTAAGCAATATAATTTTACAGTTCTTTAGATAGTTTTATATTTCTGGAAAAAAATAAAAAAAAAAATTAATACGCAGTAAAATTTACCGCCATACAAGCTATTTTTACTGCAAATTAAGAAAATACAATTTATTGTCACGAACTCCCAACTAAAATGCAGTAAAATCAAAGCTTGTCGCATTTTAGTTGTGAATACTTAACATTCTTTTATCATTATAAACTGACTAACACGCAGTAAAATACAGCATTACTGCAGATTAGTTTGGATAGCATAATGACACAGATATGATTATTCCTAGCTAAAGTGCAGTTAATGTTTTAAATACTGCAACTGTGAACTAGCTATTTTTCTTACTGCACTAGTAAATTGAACACTTTTTTCTTAAAAAACTAACTAAAATGCAGTATTTTTTTGACCTTACTGCATGTTAGTTGGGTTTCTTGACAAAATAACTGATCCAAACGCAGTAATAGGGCTTTTTGCTGCATTTTACTAAGTTTAAAATGGTATTTTTTACAAAAAAGGCTATGCAGTAATAGGCACCAAAAAGAATAAATGGCCATAATAAATTCAGTTATTAAGATATATTTTTTTTTATTGCTTTAACGTGTGAACCTATGCCTTTACAACCTTTCTGCATTCAAATTTTTTTGCTTATCATTCTGTTGATTTTTTAAAATCAATTCTTAACTTTAAATGCGTTTTACTCGAAATCGTGATTTTGCTGTTACTGCACTTTAGTGTATGGTGGGCAGTATTATAGGCCCTCTGAACTAATATATTTTTTACATAATTTTAAATTTAGCACTACTAAACTGTTTAATACAATGTGGAATTATGTTGTAAAAGCATAATATAGGACCTTGACCCATAAACGAATTTATTAACTTTATCTAACCGGTAAAATGGCATTTCAATTTTATTTCTGTTCCTTGTGCAGTCCAGTCCAGTTATAACAGTGTCTATCTCCTACTCTTGTGTGTGTCACAGTGTGTCAAGATCCTAATACCTAGTATGTTATTTTTAGTTTTTACACGTGTCCTTAATTATATCTCAAGTACAATATGTATAACAATGCCAATTGCCATCGAATCAGATGGTCAAAGATATATAATACAAAGAATATTATTTCAAATCTTAATAAGTACTAGGTAAGGTAATATAATAAAACTGATGAATTTGCTTGTTTGTTTCCCATGTTGAACTCGCATCAGGAACCACGGGTCGGATTTGAAAAATTATTTTACTGTTAGATAGTCGAGGAAGGCTATAATATATATCACGCTTAGATAATTAATAAGAGCGGAGCAATGCGGTTAGAGCCGCGCGGCACATCTAGTATAAAAAATTGTCTCCTAGAAACTTCGTGTAAGTAATTTGTTATCGATATGAATGTGTAATATTTTTTATGATAATGAATACAATAATTATATAAAATATTGAAGTCAAGGTTGTAGCCTTGTAAACAGTTGCTATGCGAATATGCGTACAAGAGATACGCATCGTATTAATTGTTAATATTATCGATATTAATGGACAAAGTATTGCGCAAGATATCTAATAAAACTAATATTTAAACGTTAATACAATCTTATTTTCTACCTTTTGGTTAATAGCACGATTGACAAAAATACGTAATAATACTGACGTAATAATCTGTAATTATTAATCACTAATACTTAGTATAAAACAACGTCGCTTTCTCTGTCCCTACGTCTCTATGTATGCTTAAATCTTAAACTACGCAACGGATTTTGATGCGGTTTTTTTAATAGATAGAGTGTTTCAAGAGGAATTGGTTTTTAAGTATATAATTTACTAGCTTTCCGCCCGCGGCTTCGCCCGCTTTGTCTAAAACATAATAAATTATATACTAAAACCTTCCTTTTGATTCACTCTATCTATTAAAAAAACCGCATCAAAATCCGTTGCGTAGTTTTAAAGATTTAAGCATACATAGGAACATAGGGACAGAGAAAGCGACTTTGTTTTATACTATGTAGTGATTATGTTTTAGACAAAGCGGGCGAAGCCGCGGGCGGAAAGCTAGTTATTATATAAAGGGTGTTTGTTTGGAAGGAAGGAAGGAAGGCGCAGCGATTTTATAATATGATTATTGTGTCTCAGGATAAGTCTGGCATAGGCTACGTTTTAGCATGATTCTGTGGTTTTAGTGAAGTATCTCATTCTCATTCATGATCTTATAAGATAAGCGAAAACTTACAAAACAAAAATTATTTGACATTAAATTTGTAGTGACGTTTAAATAAAATAAATGTTTAAATAAAATTACGATCTGACCCCATACTAAGCTTTCGCTTGTGTTATGGAATCCAGATGGCTGATAAACATATACAGATATATAATTTTAAATTAATACTTATATAGCTAATGAACACCCAGAAAAATAAAATACGAACGTAATTGATAACATCTGAATCAATAGGAAATGTTTTAAAAGTTTATTCGTTTGAGGAAGGTCGTACATGTCAAATGATTGAAATTTTTTAAACATTTCAGGATGTGTCAGCTTCTTTTATTCATATTTATTATTTACCTATGTTTTAAACAATAATATATGAAATACAAGCTTTCCGCCAAGTTACTCCAACAAGAACCCGCATAGTTCCCATTACCTTTCCTGTGGGGTATACAAGATACAACCCTGTCCTATCTATATCCTTTCTCCGGTCTCAAGATATCTCTGAACCCATACAAATCGGTTCAGTGGTTTAGGCGTGAAGAAAAGACAAATTTTCTATTTTCGTTTGACTTTATTTTGAAGGCTATTGTGGGATGATAATATCTGTTCTGTGGCATTGCGAAGGTCATGCTGATTAAATCTTATACTTGTAATATAATCCTTCTTATCTACACTTGTCTTAGTATTAAATTATTCGTGTGTTTGTTTATCCATTTCTACGTAACAACTTCCACATGTAGCACAGATACCTATAATATATAGAAGTTTTTAAAATCATTAATCTAATATTTCATGAAATAAATAATCTTATCGTCGGGATGTGTTGCATTTTTTAATAATATACCTGTAATAAAGTTTTTTATCTAATATTGCTACTGTAGTTTCAAGTGTGTATTTATAATAACTTTTAGATATCAATGACCGTGATCGCTGATTTTAATCAAAACGTGTATCAAATGCGTCGATTTGTATTATTACAATGTGATCTATTGATAGTTCTGTACTTTTTTATAATTATAACTCTCTAATTCAGTGTTTTATATATAATTTAATATCTGTCTGAGTGTAAAGCATTCGTTTCTACATTTAAAACTTATGGAGTTAAATTTTGCAGTTTAAAAAATATTATTATCAGTTATTGTCCTTGTCATGTGGGTTGTCTAGCAGAGATCGTTGTCATCGATAAGGCTGTGTTATAATATATTTGGTCATTAATTGATTAAATATGATTTCAGTGTTTCCTGACCGCCAGCGTTGCACTAAACATAGTAGGACATGGCGGGGTCATCGGTTTCTCCGCTATTTTGATACCAGCTCTGCGTCTGCCTGGGTCACATATAAAGGCCACGCCTAGCCAAGAATCATGGATTGGTAAATATTTTTCTTAATAATAGCTAACTTTTTTTAGAAATTTTTTTAGATAACTTTTGTTTTTGAAGTGAAACTTTTTAGGCGCGTTGAGAGTAAAATTTCAAGGTCGCGTCATGGCAACGCCGTCACGTCATGGAGCAAGGCGACGATTTTAGTATCTTTAAATTATGCCAAAGAGGTTTCACTTCTGACACGTGTGCTCGGCACACTTGTCTTGTTCTTTTTTTATTAACTTAAGAAAAACGACTCTACATTGTTACTCTTTATACACTACAAAGTATTGCCTATCTAGTAGTAAAACAACACTACCTACGACAAATTTAAAGAGCAGTATTATCATTGGTATTTATCTTCAATGGTACATATTAGTAGATGGAAGATTTCTTTTTAATTTTCATTCAATAGTTACATACACTACTAATCGACTAATCAATAGAATATTTGTAGTACTTATGGTACGCTCGGACGCTTGGCAAGCAGCCCGTGCGCACGGTACAAACAAATAAACACGGGCGCATGCACAAACAACATGTTTACATGCTTGTGCTCACTGAATGTAACTTTGAACGCAAGCGTCTGAAGTCTGAACGCGGAATCACTACATATTATAAAACAAAGTCGCTTACTCTGAAAACTATGCAACCGATTTTGTTGCGGTTTTTTTATTAGATAGAGTGATTCAAGGGGAAGGTTTTAGCATATTATTTATTAGGTTTTAGACAAAGCGGGCGAAGCCGCGGGCGGAAAGCTAGTAAGATAAAAAAAAAAGATATATACACGCGGCATATTCATAGCGATACCTTCGAAAACGTTGTGAAAAAATTGATGATGACGTGCACTCTAATCTACTAAATAAATACGTCGAACATTTCGTCATTATTTAAAGTTGTGATTTAAAATAACACCTGTATTTCAAGTAGGTAGAGATAAGAGATATCGATTACTAAGCTGTTATTGTCCATTATTGCTAACCACGCTTATCTTAAACCTGCAAGTCTAACAATGCGATACTAACATTTTCTGAGTTGACGATTTTGAAAATATTACAGATTTGTACTATGCAATTAGATATTATGATTAAAATTTTAAGTAAAGCTCTGAAAAATTCACCCTACGTTTATTTTCGACTCTTTGCGTTCGGCCGTTTTAGAGATTAGCTGGAATAAACAGACACAAAAATGGTAAAAACAACTTTTTTGTGTATGTACCGTATTTAATCATACATGTAGTAAAAACGGTTATTTCAATATGACAATCAGACACTACAATTTTATTTATTGTATAGATGTATAGATTATTACATAAAAATATTTTAATTTCAGCATCAATCGTCGGATTCGCGTTGATCATGGGGAATTTCATCATCACACCTCTGATGGACACCCTCGGCCGAAAGAAGTCACATCTCCTCACCATCCTGCCCATTTTGACAGGATGGTTCACACTTCTAATGGCAGACAGTGTGACCTGTCTCATAATAGCAAGATTCCTTCAAGGCGTCGCTATGGGAATGCTGGGGCCTCTAGGATCTATCATCATTGGTGAAATGACGGACCCGAAGAATCGAGGAGCATTCTTAACTAGTGTTTCTCTATCCCTTACAACCGGTGTTATGTTTGCCCACAGTTTAGGAACATATTTCAGCTGGCAACAAAGTGCTTTAATATGTTCATTCATCACATTCACTAGCTTAATTCTCATCATATATAATCCTGAATCCCCGTCCTGGTTAATTTCCAAAGGAAGGTACCAAGAGGGTGAAGAAATTTTCTTCTGGTTGCGAGGAAGAAATGCCGAGCAAGAAGCCGAATTAGAAAACATGATAGCTGCACAGAAATCGTTACGCAAGTCCAGTATTGCAGGACAGAATATATCAAGAAAAGAGCGTATCAAGGGCTTTTTCATCTATTTAAAGGATACATCTAGGAAACCCGAATTTTACAAACCTATAACTATTATGTTCTTTATGTATACCATGTTCCAATTTGCCGGTATCAATGTTATTAGTTCGTATGCGATGGATATTATCCATCAAGTTGTAGGACCAGAAGCGAACGCCAAAGTATTAATGGTCGCTTTGGATATTGAAAGACTGATCTGTAATATATTGGCTGTGTTTTTAATGAAGACGATGAGAAGACGTACATTATTATTTAGTAGTTCAGCGATATGTGTGATAGCGTATTTAGGTAAAAGTTATTATGTGTATGCAAGGGCGAATAACTCATTGCCCTTCGAAAGTCAATGGGTGCCGATCGGATTAATAGGATTGTATATGTTTTCATTGACAATTGGTATATCATCTATTCCATTTGCGATTTCAGGAGAGATTTTCCCATTGGAATACCGTGGATTTGGAGGAGGTATTAGTGTTTTAGCTTTATCTTTCAATTTCTTTGTCGCAGTTAAATGTTTCCCAGTTTTAACGTCAGCGGTTGGTTTGTCAGTAACTTATTTAATGTATACAGGAGTAGTTGTGAGCTGTCTATCAGTTATATATTTCATGTTGCCGGAAACAAAGGATAGATCTTTGCAGGAAATCGAGGATAGTTTTAGAGGTATAACGTCAGCTGACCGCAAATGTATAGAGCCTCTAAATGGTGTTCAGAGTAATGAAATGCGTAGATGCAGCTCGCATATACTGTATTAGTTTTAAAGTTGTGATATATTTACTTGAATTATTTATTTTTATATTACTATTATACAACGGTCATTGTAAATCTCAATAAGGTGAACAAATAAAAGATTTTATTCATTTCGTATTGTTTTATTTATACTGAATATAAAAATATCACAAAAATAGAATATATTGTTTCAAAATAATACTATTCTTTAAATGCATATCCATTTAAATCGTAAATTCCTCCTAACTACATGGCCAGCTCTATAAGCTGAAAAGCGTTTCCTTTTATTCCTGTGTTCCTTCTCAACCTCCCTCTATGTTCTCCAGTTCCAACATTTTATCCTTTTCGTGAGGTTCAGTTTCACCAATTTCACCTTTTGTGCCTTTGAAATAACATTCAATTTCATATAAAGTTTTGCCTTTCGTTTCGGGCAATAGGAAAAATAGGAAAACGCCGCAAATAGCAATACATATTCCATACACACAAAACGTTCCACTGACACCAATCTGTCTGAATGATGTTGGAGCTGTTTTCACAACAACGAAGAACATAATTGACAGGAACATTCCCGAAATTCCACTACCTAGAGATCTATAAGCTAAGGGAAAGATTTCGCCAGCGATTGCCCAAGGTATTGGTAAAATTCCTAACGTCTTTCCAAAAATGTATATCAAAGTCGGTATCACAGGCGTCCATTTGTACTCTTCAGGTATATAACCGAAATCTCTTAAGTACAAAAGCAAGGATGTCGTAAATAGTGCAATTACACTGATGTAGACACCCAGAAAGAGGACAGTTCTTCTGTTCATTTTGTTCACAACGACACATGATAAAATGGCCGTTAGAAATCGTACCATGTCCACCATCAGCATGCTAGTACACGATTCAATCGCACCCCCTGTCACTTCTTCCATCATAGGTACTGTATAGGACGGTACAACGGTCATACCAGATATTTGGAACAATATAAACATATACATCATTATCACAGTAGGCTTATAAAATTCAGGCTTGCGCATGATTTCGAAGAACATTTTAATTTTAGACTTCTTCGACGGTGCTGAGGTTTTCTTCTGGCTGTCGAGTAGGACTTCTAATTCCTTTTCGGAATTTTCATCGATACCTCTGAGCCAACGGAATGCTTTTCGGCATTCTTCAAATTTGCCTTTAGATGCCAGGAATGGTGCGGTTTCTGGTGATAAAGAGATCAATAATAGAGCTATGGCGTAGAAACTTCCGCAGGCAACAGCAGCTGTTCTCCAATACAGGAATGTACCAAAGACGTGGGCTACTAACATTCCTGTAGCGAAGGAAAATGCGATAGTTGCTAGGAAAGCTCCTCTGTGTTTTGGCGCGGAATATTCAGCGATGGAGACAGGCGCGGCGGCTGCTTGCAGTCCCATTGCAAAACCCTGTAATTGATACACAGTTTCAAATTAATCAAGTCTTAATATTTACTGTATTGTGTAGTTTAAGTTAATTGGAGTTTAATTTATGTAGGTATATCATTATATTTCGAACATAATACGGACAATTAATAGCATGGGTATTGGTCACGTTTTTGACATGAAACTGCTAGTGTCATCTTATTATTTTCAAGGTCAGAGTCATATGTTATATAAAAAGGCTAATTTAAATTCAACAAGTGTAAAAAGTTGCATACAGCATACAAATTATAAATCGACGTGAAAATATCGAAGTAAATTTTGGGGATTCCGCATATAATTTCCTACATTTCTAAACGTAACATTGAGAACTTACAAAATAGTTAAACATTAATAATATGTACAAATTAATTTAAGCTTTAAGCTTTCTATCTCTATAGGAAAATCGGAATAAGGAAAAAATAACCCGGGGCACTGTCCAGTCCAATATATTTATAGTGTTTATTACAAAGAAATCCTCGCCAATCTATTTGTTTTCCGTACTTTGCACGTTAAATTAAAACGCGTATCATAATGGTATCATATAAATTGCCGCGTACGGCGTAGATCTCATTGAGTCAATTTTGCCATTTTGACTCGAAACCATTCTCAAATGACGCAATTGACCTAAGTCAATCAGAGATAATGGAGCACACGATTCAAAACGTTTCGTCAATTATATGCGAAATAAGTATCGTCTGTTTGTCCGTGACAATGGCAGATTTAGTATGGGAAGTGGCGTCATTTATATTTTTAGGGCATCGACCACACCTTTTAGATACAAAATAGTCCAATAGACCAAATTAATAATGACATGTGTAATGTGTATTGTATACCTCTAAACTTAGTCGATTTTAGAGCTGTTGCGTTCTGTAACATTGTTTTTTTCGGATTTGAGTAATTAAGGGAAATGTTCAAGCAATATTAATAAATAATATTGCTTGAACATTTTTAAATTCGAAAACGATTCGATTTTTGGTGTTTTAAATTCTAAAACTCAAACTCAAACCTTTATTTATTCATTTAAACTTCTTCTAGAAGCACTTTTTAATTGTCACAAACGATTCGGAAATCGTTGAGATAAACTGATTAGTATTTGGAATTATTATTTACCTGTAAAGATCTGCTAACAAGTAACACAGCGGGGTCTTTAGCAGTAACCAATAGGGCCCATCCACACAGCGCGGGCAAGCAGCTCAGCTGGTTGGTGAGGCGACGGCCTAATTTCTGAAGACAAAATGGCGCCATGACGATCCCGGATATCAGCGCTAAGCCCAGGATTGATGCTGGAAGGATAAATTAGTAGGTCGTAATAGCGCAGGTCATAGGTACCTACTTGAAAATAAATAATGAAATGGCGTGGAATGAGATAATGGTAAGATGATGATGCTTCACTAGCATCATTATACATAATATAAAATATGAACAACGTTAAAATTATTCAGATAATATTTATATTCGTAGTTCGTAACTACAAATTAATCATATAAATTAGTATGCAGTACCTAATATATAGCGAAAAGAGTGGAAGTAATAGTAGTAGTAGAAGTAAGAAAAATAACGTTGCTATAGATGCACGTTAGCTTAAAGTAATTAAAAATTTTGGTAAAGTAAGAGGCAGTATAAACAATTCATTGAATCTACTATGATAGGTCAGAAGTGAAAGAACTGTCTGGGTTAGGCAATTGGCAATTGTAATTTATCCAAATTTACATGTATAGTATTATTATTATGCGCCATGTTATGATGTTAACTATTATTAACTCTTGAAGTCAAACTTTATTATGCCGACGAGTACAGACGGGCGTGTAAAATGTATTATAAGTTTATAACAATAAAATGATAATGTTAATTTTATATCACTTATAGCGGATAAAATTAGAACGTGTTTGTTGAGATATATATGTAGAATTTTGGTCGGGACTTATTGTAGGTTGGCATAGTAACGTAACCTAATATTATAATATCTATCTTAAAAGTTAAATATGCAATGTAGACGTTCCTGAGATGTAAAATGAAATAATTTGGAAAATCCAAAAGTGCACGCCTCATAATTTTTTTTTAATAAATATTTATTAATTATTATTTTTGTTTATTTAATAACAATTAAACCACATCGAATCAGACCCTGAAAAATGAAAGGGTTCTATTCCTGAGCATACTCAAGCGTAAGAGAAAAAAAAAGACTCTATTAGTAAAGTATTTCGGTCGCTATCGTGTTAACAAGAAAAAGGATCCGCACATACAGACACACGGACGTCCAAGACAGAACTTTTTTAAACTGTTTTTTAACTAGTTTAAATAACAAAAATGACATCAAAAATATCATGAACGTTAAAAATAGTGTTTTTTCTTAATATGTGTGTGTATGTATTATCTTACAAGTGCAATGTATGATACATAAAGACATTTTAAGTTTGAAAAATCAGATGTTTTGCGCGAAGTGACAGTAGTAGCACAGTATTACAATATTATTTCCTACAGTAAGGAATCGTCTTTGATGTCGCGCGATGCCGCCGCCAGCGTAGGTACTTACGCTGCCACACGAAAATACGCTAGGGTTGCAACAAATGGGAAATAAAACAATTGTGATTATTAATATTATGATGAAATCTTTATTCATATGTACATTCAAAATAATTGCAATTATTAAATCTGATGATTTGTTGATAAATATATAATTACCGATATTGCACTGCTAAATATTATTTACGTGGACACTTTATTTTTGGATGTTCTTAATTGTATATTATAACATTTAACTAAGTAATGCATTCGCATTGGGATGTACAATCTGATTAGAAAATAATGAGGACAACATATACATAGCTTTGATTTTAATTCAACAGATACAATTAATACAATCTTTCTGAAATATTGTTTCCTTCTGGGATTTCAATGTAGATTTACATCCGTAAACCGAACAGTTTGTGCGCGCCATAATAGAATATGTAAGTACCTATGCATAATAAAATTATTACACAAAAAATACGACTGCGTCATCCTTTCGCGCTAGGTAAAGCAAACTATAGTCTGTCCACTATAAGAATTGCTTTTTGACAGCTCGACGGGTGATACCAGAAGTGATGTCTAAAAGATTATCGATTGTGATACCATTTCAATTAAAAATTCAAAATATTATCAAAAATGGAATTAGGTACGTAAATAATAATTACAACGTAAATGTACTAATAAGATATCTATACTTATAATAAATCTGTAGAGAGGCCAATTCTGTACATGAAATATATTTAAAAAAAAACTATGAAGGGGTGATAAGGGATCGCTACTGATGCCAAAAATGCAATCAGTAAAATTTTTGTCCGTCTGTCTGTCTGTCTATCTGTCTGTCTGTATATTCGTTATAGAAACAAAAACTACACGACGGATTTTAACGAAATTTGGCACAATTATTCTTCATACTCCTGGGCAGGTTATAGTAAAAGAATCATGTAAATCGGTGTAGAAACACCAAAGTTATACATGAAATACGCTATAAGTCATCGCGCGTGAATTACATGCCATAAGGATTATTTTTGTGTATCAGTTGCCGCGTTCGACGCGCTTCGCGGCGGGAGCTTTATAAAGGCGGCGGGTCCGCACTCCGCACCCGTTTCGCGTTGTCACGGCATCACGTGTGAACGGCTGAACCGATTTCGATAATTCTTTTCTATTATATTCCTGAAGTACGAGGATGGTTCTTATGTAGAGAAAACGTAAATATGTACCACGGGCGAAGCCGGGGCGGACCGCTAGTGTGATAATAAGACCACATATCTATGCATTTTATGTTAAAACTAAACTAAACTAATATTTTATTATTTATTGGTTTCTACTTTCTATCTTACAATTTGGTTGTCTTTATGTTTAAATGATATAACATATTAGAAGAGTTTTTCTGTATCGGATATATTTTAAAGAGTATTTCTATCGATTATTATAATCTATCGACCCATCATTGAATAATTCTGTGTAGACATCACTAAGTGGGCGGGGCCGGTCCATGAAGTACAATAATCTCAATAATTATTTGTATGACATTATAACATAGACAATACAATCCTTCATAGGCGTGGAGCTGTCAAAAAGCAAATAATATAATGGACAGAGTATAAGCGTGTTTGCTTTACGCGGCCCGCGTCGCCCGACCCCCGCCAGTTCCCCTCCGTTTCTCTGCACAAGTACATTCGTCGCACTACTGTAGGAAATAATGGTAATACTGTGGTAGTAGTCTGTACTCTGTAGTACCCACCTCAACGCTTCGCTTATGAGGCGTGCAATATACCTTTACATACTCGGAGCAATTATTGTTAATTGCTCCGAGTTTACATAGCTATTGGTTGTACTAGAACTAGATCATCGAGAATATATATAAGAACAATTAAATAATGCACTATCATATTTTGTGTGCACATGGGGGACCCTTTAAGGCTCCAGTTATAAGGAGCTTATAATGTTTAAAATACGTTTAACTGATACAGGATGTTGTTCTAACAGAATTTAAAATTATAAATTTATAAAGAATAGAAAAAATCGATCAAGAGGCGGGACTCGAAACCGCATCCTTTCAACGCCAATAAGTGGCGGATGCCTGACTAACTCGGCCACCCATGACACATTTCGTGATCGATTTTTTTTATTTTTTTTTATAAATTTCACACTCGATATACAAACAATCTATAAATAGAAATACCTATGTAATTAACATAACCATAAAGTATAATAACGGGTCTTATGATTTACGATTTGCATATTACATAATATTACGTAACATAAAAAATATACCACGTTGAACAGCGGTTCGATTAACAGATCACAGAATGCCTCGTTATTATTAATTATGACTACCTATCATTTTGTTTTTCAAATTGTCTTGTCCTTGATGAACACAAGAATAAATAACTCCTCTAAAATATTAGCAGGTGGTCTTTAGTCTTTACATATAAACAAGCGTCTATTATTTATATTAACGTAGGTAATTTGTTCGTTTCTGTTGTTACAAGGAAGTCATCATTATGGTACCTACACAGTTTTTGTAATACAATACTTTGAGTTGAAGTAATAATACACTTGAATCATTACTAAGAATTATAGAGCTAAGTATAAACAAGGAATGATCGTAGTGAGTTGGATTACAAAAGTTTTATCAACATATTTATATATTATATAGATGGGAAAATGCATTTATTTGAACAATATTTGAAGCTGCACGAAATAGATTACGTTTCCAAATCTTAAAATTTAACAATATTTAATTAAGGTAGGTAATTGTCATAAGTTTATTATCATTGACCATGGTAGACGTCACTTTCAGCTAAATACTGTGTGACCTTCCAAATGCTTAAAAAAATAACTTCGCCCGGCTTGAATATCTTAGATGACCAAACAAGATAGTTCATCAATGAAATGAAATTAGGAATTCTTCTAGACTTGTGATCTTCCGAAAAATTGTCTGGTCATGTTATAAGACTGGTCATATGACCATCATAAAATATTTGTCATCATATTGGTAAACAACACGTAATTAACATCAAACACGTCACAAATGTATTTCACCACTATTTCACCAGGCCATCACTGGCTATTTTCGTCTATTTCAGACGATTTAAGTTTACAGGTAGACAGGTCTATAGTAGATTACAGGAATAATCTTTATGTAGTATTATATCCTGTCTAGAAAACATAAAAAAGAAACGTGTTATTTAATGATGCAAAAGTCGATTACCTACTAGATAAATAAAAGAAAAAAAAAACACTACACAGTTAAACTCGTTATTTTATTATGTTGTTATTGATCCTTGATATGTGTAAACAAATTTAATAAAAGTCCGTATAAAGTGGGTCAAAATAGAGCCTAAAGGAGCCGGTTACATACGAACATACAGGTGAAGATAATAAAAGCGTGTTATAAAGAGACTAGGCTCAATTAACATACTGACTAATATCACAGTATTACAATATAAATAATATTGTAATACTGTGCTAATATTATGTTTGAGAACGCACTAGTGTAAAAAATGTGTGCGTTTAGGTACTAGTGTACACACGTAAGAAGTGAAACTTCTTTATAACCTTATTTTTCAAAAAATAATTTACTATATGCAACTTTACAGAAATACGTCCAATCACGCGTGGTAGGGATAAGAAAAAGATGGCGCGTAACGGAAAAATGTCACGCGTAACGAAAAAATGTTACACTAAATTTTTTTCCAACCCCGATAAAGAAGTTTCACTTCAAAACCTACGCGTAAAAGTATACTAACCAATCCAAGACTCATGTTCTGGAGTGAGACGCAGCACGGAGTCTGGCTGTCGCAGCTGCTCCAGCAGTACTCCAGGATACGCAATGTTAGCACCCGTACCGATCATGTACATCACTATTCCGCTAACTGCTAGGAACTGTAACAATGTTTAATGGTATAAAAAAGAGCGTGTGGACGAGCACACGTGTCAGAAGTGAAACTTCTTTGACAAGATTCAAAGATACCAAAATCGTCGCCTGATGATAATACTTAATAATAATAAAATAATAAAAATCAATCACACAATTGCACTATCTCAAGAATATAATTTGTAGGTACATTGATTGTTTATTGTCTTGACCCAAAAACATCTGAAATTGCATTTTGTCGATATCATTTCGCGACATACATTTGCTCGACAAATAAACAATAATTTAGCCCAGATTATATTAATAAATATATCCTTATTTTATTTATAAAATACATATAATATCAAAGACGTTGAACAAAAAATATTCAGTGATTTCCGGTTCCTTTGGGAAATGACGACACAAGGTATGTGTCGTCATTTCCCAAAGGAATTCATTTCCTGATTACTTCAGTATGCCTCAAAATTGTTTTTACTTTAACTCGGGTTTTACAATATTTTTTAAAATTATTAATAAAAATAATATCAAGCTATATTAATTTATAATTAATTATGTATTATGAAGCTGCATTTCAACTAACAGGTTTGCAATGATATAATATGATGATATTTCTAAGACCTACATAACTACATTCTTAATTGTATTATAAATTCCTCCGTGTCTTAGAAAGTAGTGATTAAGAAAGAAATATAGAATATGCTTATATTATTAATGAAAGAATTTTTGAAATCGGTCCAGTAGTTTATGCGTGAAAACTGAAAACCATGCATACATTCATACACAATTACAAACCTTTCCTCTTTATAATACACTAGCGGTCCGCCCCGGCTTCGCCCGTGGTACATTTTTCGCAATAAAAAGTAGCCTATGTTCTTTCTCAGGGTCTAAAGATTATCTGTGCCAAATTTCATCAAAATCGGTCCAGTAGTTTATGCGTGAAAACCATACATACATACATACAAACCTTTCCTCTTTATAATAGTATAGATAATATAGATTATGTTGTTTCATTTTGCATCAACCGTGATCAATGATCATCCTCACTATGTTTAGTTATAAATACATAATAGTGTAATCATATCCCATAATTTTAAATAATTATAAAAAAATATATTATTCAATTTAGCATTTAAAAGTTTCTCAAACGAATTTTTCTAATGTGGAACTAAATTAATATCCTTTCATTTAAATAAATTTAACTACAAGAAACAACCAACGTCTCTTACAAGGAAGTAATTAACACATTATATAGAGAAAGTTACATTGTGTTTTTTATATAATAGAAATCTCTAAAAAAATGTTTTGCCGAGTTATCTTTAGTTGTTTTAATTTAAGTTGAGAGCATATCTCAATTCGATATCAACTTATTATATTTGCGAATTCAAGTTTATAGTTTTTTCCTGATCATTATTTGCGGTTATTTTTATTTCGTTGATTCTAAATAAAGAGTAAAATACATAAAGAGCAGTACATTCATTATGATTCATTATATTTATTTAATAACGAAGTTTACGTAGTTACATACTATAAAAAGATCGAAAATAAGATAAAAGAAGATGAATTATATTTTCCCCTTTCGTTCCGTCGTAATTGTTTTTTTTTTTCAAAATTATATCACTTATAAAACCTTCTGTGGTCCTTACAAACATTTTTACTTACATAGAATCTCGTTTATTTCATATTCTTACCTGTCTCAAAAACGGAGACATTTTTTGCTTGATGTCGACGCTTTCTGGGCCCGTGGTGTCCAATATTTTACCGGCCATGTTTGCAGCTACCAATTTATCGAATTGGCATTCTTGTCAAACGAATGGAGTAATCTGTTGAGAAATATATATTTTATAGGGAATATGTTGAAAGTATAAAAAAAGGGAAAATAAACTAGCGTAGAGGTGACTAGATTTGATATTTTTTTGCTTCTTTGTTACGAGCTACATATTATTATCAAGATATGCTCTACATCGAAGTCGTGCTTTATGTGCGTCAACAAACTATGGATCTGCAGACATGAATAATGCGTATCAAGATTAGATGTAAATAAGAATAAACATTATCAACAATATGGTCTGTTCCGTTGAATTAAGTGAAGGAAGTCACAATGACATTGTATAAAATAAACTTATTCATGTGAAGGTTAATAAATACTATATTTTATTTAAAAAAGGAAGTAAGAAAGAGCTTATTAACATCTTAAATACCACATTAAATACATATTATGCTGGCAGTATAGCTGGTAGTATGAAAAAGGTTTATTAATTGTATAATGACTCTACATTTCCATAATAGAGTAATACTGTTTAAGTAATTACAAAGGATTTGATACATTTTTGCACCTGCATCTTTAGTAGGTATTTGCGAACAGATTGTAGTCGGGCTATTTTATATAAGGTGCATTTTGACCTTAGGGTAGAAAATAGCAAAGCGGTAGCGGAACTTTACTATGACATAATTAATATGGCTCAAGTTAATTACCTTGTCTGGTACGCACCATATTCTGAGATATAATTAATGTTATCAGAGAGATCTATTGATTGTTAATTATATACATCTGTTCCTTGTATAGCTGAGTCTCATTTCCTGCCATTCTGAGTCTGATATAGTGACATGTTTTTTGTTTCATGTAACGTATTGGTTGTATTGGTTAAACAAAGACATATTGTATTTACTGTTCCTAAAAAAATTAATTAGTTATTTTAATTAAAAAAACACTTGCATATATCCTGCACTTAATTGACTTTTAATCAGTATGAAACTTTTTGCGAACAAAAAATTTGCATTTGGTATTATTGATTTTTTAATTATTTAATTAACTGTACTGTTATGTATGTTATACATAGGTATTGCTCGTATCTTTCACTGCCAAGTTTGTCCCACGAGGGAAACTTGTCTGTCAAGTAATGATGAATGTGCGAATGTGTGCGAATATGTCCATGTGTGTGTCTAGTGACGTCACACATCGGACTCTAGGAGAAATCGTGTTGGTCTCATTTTGATGAATGAGGCAGACTTTTATCGCTTTCATAATATCCTTCCGCATTATAATAATTTATCTTACGGCTAAGACTGGTTTATTTTAGCGATAGTTCTATTTTTTGCAATTTAGACCACCGTTAAGTATGTAACTTTTTTTTAATATCTACCTACTTCAAAATACGAGTAGGTAGGTGCTCAATTAGACTGTATTTTTTGGTTTTGTTATCTCAGAACTTTTGGCTGGGTGAACCGATTTTGATGATTCTATTTTTATTTGATAGGCCTTTCATTTTTTCCAGTTCTAACCATTTGAAGTCGGTTTAGTTTTTAACCATTGATTTTTCGAATTTTGAAGCAATGATAGTCCGGGATACATCGCCCATTTTTGCAAGTGATTACTATCAAGCTAATTTTTCGTGAGTAGCTTTATTTTGATGAGATGCCCAATAATTTCATGTACGAAACTCTCGATTGTGGTAGCTTACAGAGGTAACAAGGATAAAAAATTTTGATTTGACGGTTCCCAAATATTTATTACGCAATTTGTAGGACAATATGTCTGTTGAATTATATAAGTATTAAATAAGTGAAAATAAAAAAATCAGCTGGTTAGTAATCATTTATGATGACTTCGTTATCGATACACATTGGAAAGGGGGACTCATTTGATCAAACCATAGATTTTGTAGGACAAATATTTTTTCGAATAATTTAGATAATTATCTTGAGATTGAACAAAAAAAAACATTCAGTTAGTAATTAATATTTGAGAACCATCAAATCAAAATATTTTATCCTTGTTTCCTCTGGTAGCTACCACAATCGAGAGTTTCGTACATGAAATTATTGGGCATCTCATCAAAATAAAGCTATTCACGAAAAATTAGCTTGATAGTAATCACTTGCAAAAATGGGCGATGTATCCCGGACTATGATGGAAAGAGCGCATTTCAAATAACTGATATTTATGTAGACGTTTGCATAAAAATTAAATGTACGTATACCTATTTAGACGTCAATAGTAATTTAATCTGCTTTGTAAATTATTATATCACGGTCGCTTATATCAAGGGTCACGCTTCCAAGAACACACACAATAATATTTATAAACTTGGATTTATTTTTATTTTAAGTCTATTTTAAGACTTCATAAATTTCAAGCGCATCTAGTGTATTAAGTAAAAACCATTTAATCGATAACACTGTTACATCATATCAAAATACAAATGGGAAAAATATCCTATCCTAAGGATACTTTTACTTTAACTTCATACATTTCCTTTCCATCAGATTGCCTGGTAGAGATTGCTGCTTAGCAATAAGGCCGCCTCTTGTACAAACTATCTTTCCTTAGCCTTTCTTATGTATTAATGTTATTTTTGTCCTATTTTAGTTTGTGCAATAAAGAGTTATAAATAAATATTCTTTATTTTTTTATTAAGTTTCGTAGATAGTAATATAAATTTTTATCATCCCTAAATATGTCAGGTTTTATATTAAGAATAATTTGGAAAATCCAAAAGTGCACGCCTCATAATTTTTTTTAATAAATATTTATTAATTATTATTTTTGTTTATTTAATAACAATTAAACCACATCGAATCAGACCCTGAAAAATGAAAGGGTTCTATTCCTGAGCATACTCAAGCGTAAGAGAAAAAAAAAGACTCGATTAGTAAAGTATTTCGGTCGCTATCGTGTTAACAAGAAAAAGGATCCGCACATACAGACACACGGACGTCCAAGACAGAACTTTTTTAAACTGTTTTTTAACTAGTTTAAATAACAAAAATGACATCAAAAATATCATGAACGTTAAAAATAGTGTTTTTTCTTAATATTTGTGTGTATGTATTATCTTACAAGTGCAATGTATGATACATAAAGACATTTTAAGTTTGAAAAATCAGATGTTTTGCGCGAAGTGACAGTAGTACCCACTCAACGCTTCGCTTATGAGGCGTGCAAAATGGAGATACTCCGGAAAATATTGCATAAGAAATAATAAAATAATATTTTCCGATATATACCAGTTATGGCTGATCTATAGAGGATCAAAATAACTTGTTATGGAAATAAGCGATACAAATTATACTATTTATAGAAAATGATTTAAATATTTGTGCCCTTGATCAAAAATAGACACGTAAGAATTACTCATTCCTGGGTCAGGAATTCCCTAGTTCCTAACATTGAACGTTTCTAGAACATTACAAATTCGATGAAATTTTTGAATAATTTATGAGAATTATGCAAACACAGTGCATCAAGATCTATTCTATAGTTTTTATCTCGGACTTTCTACTAGAAAGGAGATACCTAATCTATACTAATATTATAGTATCTAGTTTGTTTGAACGCGCTAATCTCAGGGACTAACGGCCCGATTTGAAAAATTATTTCGGTGTTAAATAGCCCATTTATCGAGGAAGGCTATAGGCTAAGACCAACAGGAGTGGAGCAAAACCGCGGGTAAGACCGCGGGGCATAGCTATATAGTTCTATTATATTATGTCTGCACGGGATTTCACTCGGGGTCTTTTAGAACGAACCAAGGGCGAAGTAAGGATTTAAATCGATAACCATTCGTTCTTGTGACCTAAAATCGTATAGAATCTATAGCAATTTCTTCAACCCTAATATTTACTTTCTTCTTTAACATCGTATGCGTTGAATATGTATTTTATTTCGATTTAGTTCACCTTGTTCTGACGTCAATAGTCCCTTAACAATTTCTTGGATGAACAGAAATGCGTAGGTTGCAATAGAAGTGCGTTAATGAAGACCCTTTTGTATTCCTAATGTCACTCACATTATACATTACTTGTTCCTTGTGTATGTGATTTTATTCAAAGGAGTAGTAGGAGTAATTGTGAATGAAGGTCGCATATTATATTATTATGTTATCTTCATCGTCTGGTTTCCGTCCTTGACTTCAAAAAAGCTAAGTTTTTGGAGTGTTCTTTTGCTTGGCCTTTTTATCGACTCCCGCAGGCAATTCGTAGTTTTATTTAGTTGTAAGTAATTATATAAATATATAAAAAAACATTATTTTGTTCATTTGATAGAATGTATCAAGACGTATGGTTTATGACCATTTAATGTGATGACTATTGTTTTTGCATAGTAATCTTTTTAGTTTGTATGCACTGTGAGGTTATTTTGTTATTATACCACATCAAAGGTATAATTACAACCATAATTTGAGGTAATTTCAGTAGCTTAATGTAGAGATGTTAGGTAAATGGTATTTTTAAGTTGTCGTTTAATGAAAATATTCATGACTTTTTCAGGTAACTTTATTGTAAACATTTTAGGATGAATATATGAATTCGACATGGAAATAGTCTGTGGTTTTACGAAGTTCGATTTCATAGCGAAGTTGTTCACGTATCTACTTTTTGCTAATTGTTAATTATTATAAAATAAATGTTTTAATGAATAGGTACTGTTTATCTTAAATTGAATGAGTCATAAACTTTGCACATTGTATTTGGTTAATCGGGGCACATTGGGGGAATCAACGCGGATGACCATTTAGATAAAAATATGTTAGGTATGCATTATCGTAAAATTATTTATTGTACTCAGACACATTCCATTTTAAGTATTCTAGGTTTGTACTCTATGATTTATAACTATTAATTGATAATTAAGATGGGTGTATTCATTTAATTTTCTTAGTACTTAAAGTTTTTGAATTTTACAAATGCGGGAGGCAGTCCAGAGTCCAGACTTCGTATATTATATTGCATTGCATGCATTGTTATCGAAGCTGATTTTAAAAGTTTTTATTTCATTTCTCAGAACCAGCTTTGAAGGTTATGCTTGGTATTTTATTTTGAAAATGACTGATTGTGGTGTAAGTTACTTTGTTTGTATGAAGTGAAGGTTTTTTTTCTCTTTATTTAAGGAGCTTAGTCGGAAGTCGATTATGTCGCTCCGTATATCCAAAAAAACATTAAATTAGCTCTGATATAGGTACATAAATTCGCTTAGTTTAAACTAGCTTAGCGTAGATATTTTTTTTATTATACTGTAATCTTTTTGTAGTATTTTTTACTAAAATACTACGAAACTGCTGTGATCGAAAATTGTTCTTGCTTTCTTCTAATAAATTCATGCTATTTTATCAAATATTCTAGAAACGGTCTTAATACATTATTTTGTTTCATAATGTGATAGGTGTCCGGCTAGAGGGCAAATGTCTTGTGGTTCATTAAAACAATATACTTAGGTACCTATATTATTTTGAGTGTCAATTTGATGATACATATATCTATTAATAGGTACTAATTTATTATAAAAGAATAAGAATATTTTCTGCTAAATAAAATTAAATAAAAATATTGAAAACTGCAGCAATATTTTTTATGTTAGATTTATCTTGTACTGCTTTCTTATCAAATTGTAATTATTGTTTGATTTTTTTTTGTACTTCAATCATTAATCTCTCGGAAGCAAACTATACCCTTTGGAAGACGAAAAAACGAGTTGACTACTATAAATCACGCATCCACACTTTTTTTTAATTCATACAAAACCGTATAACTGAACTAAACCGTACAAAAGAAAGCAATACTTACGTTGTTTAATAAACTTTAAAACATTTTTCACTCAATAAAAAGCCAAACGGACCCACTTCGTCAATGGTTTAAACCGCACTGTAGTCTGTACGTGAACTCTGAATTCGAAGCATGTTCAAGTCTCCAGTCTCCACATGTGTGAGTGTATTCCAATATATGTATGTGTGTGTGTATGTACGGATTTTTTTACGAGCAAAAATAATCGTGTACAATGTACATACAATGGGTGCTTTTTGCATATTTATTATTACACCATATACCTATTATCGATTTTTATCAGTAAGTTGTAAATTCGTTGGTAACAAATATTAGAGGTTATATTCCTGAAACCGAACCTATACGAATACGGGTATCGCTATCGGGTATAGACCGCACGCTTGCACCTAACCTAACGGAGTTGTCACCTGTGTCTGCTTGTAGCAAGGAATATAGAAAATGCTTAAAACAGTCATTCGTTGTTCTCATCAAGTTGGTAGGTATCTCGAGCTAAGTATATATTAAAAAAAAACGTCTTCTCAATAATAGATAAGTGTCTACTGATTAAAGTGGTAAAGTCAAGTTATAGTTGCAAATAAATATTAATGGAAGATGCTACTCCAATTTTTGGTATGAAAAAGGATGAACTTAAGCCTGGTTAACAGCCTTGTTGGAGACCTTATAAAGTATGGATGACTAGATTTCCGCCCGCGGCTTCGCCCGCGTTTTCAAAGAAAAACTCGCATAGTTCCCGTTCCCGTGGGATTTCCGGGATAAAACCTATCCTATGTGTTAATCCAAGTTACCCTCTATATGTGTGCTAAATTTCATTGTAATCGGTTCAGTAGTTTTTACGTGAAAGAGTAACAAACATCCATACAAACTTTCGCATTTATAATATTAGTAGGATTGTATTTGTATGATACATATTATGTGTGAAATAGAAATTTTTTGTAAAAACATTTATTTATGTTGTGCAGATCCTAAGATGAGATATAAACTATGGAATAACATAAAGCTCATAATATTTAGTGCACTATTTATGTGTGTTTGTGTGCGCTAGAATAGGAAGCCACTCAAGATACCTGAAGCATTATTATGCTGAGGTATTCCACAGCACTGATTTTCAGTGACCCCCTTACGATAAAGTACTTACTAGTTAAATAAAAATTATTCGTGGAGTAACTATACACAAATAAGATACCGTAATATTTTAATTTTTATATGTTCATATTACCACAAACATTATTTTCATGAAAGTATTATACAAACAAGCATAGTTTATCAGTAATGATAGATTGATGAACAGTAAATATTTCCAAATGATAACTCAAAATCATATGCTATGACGTGCACAAGTGCTAAAAAATACACAAACAAAGCACATACCTACAAATAGTATTAGCAGTAATGCAATCTAATCAATAAATAAGCGGAATCAACCTACAATTAACTTATTAGATGTGCCCCACGGTTTTACCCACATTACTGCGCTGCCATTGGTCGTAATAAAAATAGCCTATAGACTTATATGAAATACTGAAATAATTTTACAAATCGAACCCGTAGTTCCTGAGATTACCGCGCTCTACCAACCAAACAAACGAACTCTTTTCTTTATAATTACAATATCGTTACCTGCAGATTACAGCTGTTGACCTCAGATTTTAACAAGTTTAATTATTTATTACTAGCTGTGCCACGCGGTTATACCCGCTTTGCTCCGCTCCTGTATAGCCTTCTTCGATAAATAGCTTATCTAACACCGAAACAATTTTTCAAATCGGAACAGTAGTTCCTGAGATTAGCGCGTTCAAACAGTAACAAACAAACAAAACTCTTCAGCTTTATAATATTATTAATTAGTATTTATTATAGATAATAATCAAAGCGTTTTTTTTCTATGCAACAATAATTGATTGTACCCGTGATAACATTGCATTGTCTTGTAAATACCTACTGCGCTTGAAAGCTCACCCAGATTTACAGACATTACAACATAACCTTTCGAAAGGAACCCACAAATCTCAACACGTGATTATTGCACAAGAGTGGATCTATACTATTATTCTAGCTGAAGGTAAAAAGGCGCGAACTGTATGCGTTACCTTGCTTTGAATTATTGGTTTATGCTACATATCTATTTGTATTATTGCTGATTTTGGGAGGGGATTGTCTATGAGTTGCCAAGGAGAGCAGAAATCTTGATAAAGAAGATACAGGCCCATATTATGACCTCTTATTTCCAGACAGTTTACGCCGTAAATTGAACTGACTGGCACATTCATATTATACCATTGAGTTACTATGTTATTATGGTATAATACATTGAGTATACACATAGTAACTCAACGTAATACCATAATTATTAACCATGGCTAGTTACTAGTTATTATTCTGTGCATGCATCTTCTATGGATTACTTTATGAGGCGATGGACTTTGGGAAGAAGCCGCAGATATTTTATATATTTTTATTTTGTAATTGATAATAAATATAGGGTGAATTATATTGACCGACTGTTACGTAAATAATATAGAGCTAAATCAAAGTTCAACACATCGCATGAAAACTATTGAAGAATATTAGGTATATAACAAATACCTATACGGATATTATACAGGGTGTAATCAGTCGATTATTCCGTAGGTAACTACTATTACAGACTGATATCAAAAAACTTTATCTGACTATTACCACACTATAACTGATATCGAAAGTACTTTACCTAAAGAGTAAATTGACAATAACTTTTAAAAATATAACGAGAAATATCCAAAAATCATACATTATAGTTATACATGAATATCCAATACATTTATATGTAGTAAGAAAGGTTTTATTTATTTTTTGTTTTTTTTTTTTTGCTCTAGTTACTTCGCTTTTAGGGAAAGTTCACTTTGAAACTGAAAATAAAGCTCGTCATTGTATTGCACAATGAGGACACAGAATTACAGCTGATAAGGACGTCACTTCGAACAATTGCTTTGATAACAAAATTTATGTGAAATAAAATGTATGGGAACTGCTGAAAATTTCTTTCACTTTGTCTATAGATTATACACATTATTTGTCTATAGATATTATTATATTAAAATAAAACCTTCATAAAGTTTAATATCGAATACGAAATGGATAAGTAGGTACCAATTTCATGATGAACATTATCTAGATTCTAGCTTAGGTACCTAATTAATATGTTATTAATTGGTACATTACAGGAAAGATGAAATAAAACAAAAACTTTCTCTATGACATTTATTTGTAATAATCTTAAATAATTACAGAAAACAAAAAATACAAATTGTGTATTAAAAATTTGGTAACGTAAAATAAATCGTACATTATGTTATCAACAGTTAGTATATCTAGTATTCGTTATAATAATTTATATTAGATAATTTTATAGACTATAATAATCTTTGTAACAAAATATATAAAATTAACCTCAAATGTAATAAACTATGACTAGCTAATCATTTTCAGGGTTTGTTGATATCGATTGATATGTATTTAATATCAGTACCAAGGGTACGTTTTATGTCAATAACTTAATATTAATTTTGATTTTAATTAGAGACTAGGACATTATCCTTAGATAGAGTGAGCTAATCCTTATAAAAAAATGATTAGCCCGTGCAGTGTGCATGTTTAATAATACACTAGAATGTTATTGATATTTTGTTCTTTCATATCAAAATCAATTTTTAGATGAAATACCGATTTTTAAGAAAAATTCAAACCCCAAATTTTATTCGACTTATTTGTTTTAAACTTATGAAAGTAGAGAAAAATATAACGCACTTTGACTGTTGATTAAATGCTAAAATATACTTTAAGGCTAAGGGATCTTAGATTTAATCTTAGCATAATTAAGTAAATAAATTAATTAATAGGAAACTTATGTCAATAAGTAGCTGTTTGCGAAATAAATTTTAACATCAGCTGCCATATTTACTGTTAAATAATTTCGAATGATTTTATTATTTTGGTACATTTATTTATCGTACACTTTTCCTCTGTCGCATCACGTATTGTTCATAATTCCAAAAATTGATTTAACCATGGTGTGTAATCACCGTTAAATGTATCATCACGACTTTTATTTTAATAGTCTGTGAATCCTTTTGTTTGTCCAACGCCATCTAGTGAGACGGGTCTGTAGTAATCTTTCATTTCGCCCCAACCGCGCGGCGCCACATTGAAATTCGGACCAGAGACAAGCGGTAAGCGCGGGCTTTTTGGAGAAGCATAGACATCGTTTAATTTCGTCGGCGCTAAAGGCACTGGGATTTCGACGTTTTGTAGAGTAATTGTTGGCGGTGAGACTGGGAACGGTTCCATTTTCGGTATGTTCGATGTATGTTTTAATGCGGATTTGGGATATGTTTTTTGGTTGCGGAGACTAGACGGTGGACGGTACGGCGTGTCGTGGTTGGCGACCGGTGTCGGCGTAGAGCACGAGTTAGAAGTGTTTCTTCCTGAAATGTTAGTTGTCTCTAGATTAAAATTTATTCTCAACTAGATAACGATTAAAATCATGACGTTAATTAGTTAAATCTTTAGATTTCATGGATTTGTGAAATAGAACCGGAAAATTAGGGCTCAGCGAGTGGAAATCGAAATAAAAAACGAATTTATGATAACTATGAAAGTTAATAATAATCAATGCCTATCTAAAAAAATCTCCTCGTTGGAGGCTTCAACATCTCCTCAAAAACCCCCAGAAAATCAAAACATATATTTACATAACATTAAAAACATATATTTACAGATAAAACGAATCATACCTCGTCCTTCATGCACCCACTTGACGGAGCGCTTCTTCCTATTCACATACATGCTCTGCCCCTTGGACATGTGGTTGCTGGAGTCAGATAGCGACTTGGAGATAGCACGAGCGAGGTCCATCTGCTCCTTGACTGTGGGGTGCACGCCTGGCACGTAGAATGCTGATGATGCGAAGGTTTTCTCTGGAAATTTCGTTAGGAAATTCTTTATTTCCTTCTAAAAGTTAATGATTTTACAGAGGACAATAAAGATAAGAGAAGCGAAGGACCTGTTTATTACTACTAGATTCCAGAAAAAACAGTAAAAGAAGTCTCAAATGATAATTACCCCAGCTCAAGGAAAAAGCAACATAGGATAGGAAGAAAAGTTTTTAATATTTAACATTATCACTTTTGTTACGAATAGTCTAAACTCTAAAGTGATGACAGCCGTAAAAAACGCTTGTGTTAGTGTTTATTGTAACAAAATAACTGGGTCAGATAGACAGCTGGCGGATGTATGTTTAGATCTTTATGCTGATGATTACAAGGATTCTATGAAAACTGCAATACATTTTAATTAAATCTGATGACCTAATTTATTCAATAAACACTTCTGAGTATAACCTCCAGTTCAAGGCTGACTCATAACTTTGAACTGAACTTGGGTTCAAGAGCGATAAGATATGACGACAATGGCAAAGGAACTATAGCTGATAGCGCACATTTCGAGCCAAGCTATACGCATAAATGCATTAATTATTACGTAGGTTTAGGGTATTGATTAGATAGTGTTTCTAACGTATTTATTCTAAAAGAATTTAAATAATAAAGTAGGTCTTAATTCTTACAACGAGCTAAAGGCCGTAGCAAACGCCTTGATAAAATAATAAAATGAAGGCGATTGCGTCAAATAATGTTTTCTAATGCCCACTGTTACCAGAATATATTAAAAGCGTATGGTTAGAAGTTTTGGCGCATTGGCGAGTTGCCAAAATGCACCAAACAAATGGACAACAAGAAACAAACATCGGAAATAGAGCTGGTCATTAATAAGATCTATCGTCACAATACAGCCATGAACCATGGAGAATTTAAACTGTACGCATTTTGAAATGTCTTCGAAGAAGACGTAACTGCGCAGGAAGCTTTAAGAGGAACTATAGTTGAGTCAGTTTATAAAGAACTCTCAAATGTTGTGAAATATTTGTTATTTGTTTCATAGTAATACGAATTACCAATTTTTTTCAGGAAAACTTCTATCCTGTCAACTTTCACCACACATCATTAACAACTGTGGGGACACACATATGCAATTCGCTGACCGAGCTTTTGTATATGTGTGCGTCCACATTGTTTCCCCGACGCTTTCTACATTTTATTAGAATTATTATTTTTGGAGTGTATAATTTTTTTGAAAAAGGGGGGGAATAATGTGGGGACACACATATGCAATTCGCTGACCGAGCTTTTGTATATGTGTGCGTCCACATTGTTTCCCCGACGCTTTCTACATTTTATTAGAATTATTATTTATATTTAGTAGTGCTTAAAGGCTAGTTCTAACAACACATATATTGTGAAGAGTAATAAAGTGATTAAAGGAAAGGCATTATTATTTGGGCAACCTTGGGGGCAGCAGCACTACTCAACAACAACCATTAAAACTAGGTCAGTCTACTATTAAATCTAATGTGGATTTAATCGTGAGACATTTCATCTTCCGTATGTGAAGAGCTTACTTAAGCATTATTTTAACAGAAACTCATAATAACGAGTTGCCAGTTTGTTCACAGGATCTTATCACAAGCTTGCAACCTAAAAGCTTAATCCTTGACGTCATCTCTACAAATAAGCAGAGCCACTTCAAGTCTGGTATCAATCTGTCTGCCACGCTGTCTGACATTTTATAATCTGTCAGTTTTAAAATAAACTCTTCCTGGAGCGTGGCGAAAATGATGGACATATCGACACAATAGGAGCGGAACACGAGCGGAACAAATGTCACATGGTAGTAACAGTTTTAAAGCTGTAATGAAATATTATGAAAATGCCACTGCACAACTAGGAGCTTATAGAATCCCATGTCATAGACAATTTAATACTATAATGTTCTATGAAAATAAGTTAAAAGTCTAAGGATATGAAATAAAACAGAAAATACTACAAAATGTATAAGTTATAGTAGGTATTCCAGAATAAGAAACTGAACTCGTAATGATAATATGCAGTAAAACTCTTTAGGTACGGTAGTATATTGTACTTTTTAATTAATTTAGGTATATTTTTGCATTTGCACACAAAAAAAAGTATTCCAAGGTTTGGTAACTAGACAACATTGGAAAAAATCTTACCGAATTTACGATCTTTCTTGATGATATGCTCCTCTGCATCAGGCGCTGGTGTAAATATCTTGTTAAGGTCCACTTCCTTATCACCCACGATGATTGGTTTGTTTTCTAAGTCTTCCTGAAATTGTTATGATTAATTTTTAGGCATTTAGTTAAAATTGTGTTTTGATAGATCTACTACAGTCTATACTACAGTCTACAATTCTATGAAAATTAACTACACTACCGTCACTACCTATGTTTTAAGTGTGTCTACAATTTAAATTATATTTAGTTTAAAGTGTTTGGTTTGGTTCGTAACTTTATATTATGTACTTAGAAACGTTACTTTATAAATGTCCTGGATAAATGTGTAAAAAGGCTAAGTTGTGAACTTCCAAGACCCAGATATAGGGATATAGCAAAAGTCGATGTTAATATTCTCTTGTTTCTTTATATAGTCACAAAATATTTGAAATAGCGAGAGAATTGTCTTCTAATGCAACAAATTTATTAAAATTAACATAAGCAAAAATTAAAAAATATAGATAATAATTATAAACATATTTTTTTATCTACTTTTTAAGTAATAAAATTAGGTATTTAATTTTGTGAATTGTTTTGTTTGTAAAGTGTGGCATTGCTGTGTAATTCTGATGTCATTTACTGTACCTACATAAAAAAAACTATCGTCATTGCTCATAAACGCTTTGAATTTGATGAAATGCAAATAAACATAAAAGAATATCGTTCACAGCGGTTCACAGTCTGCTACAAGACATTTTTATCTATTTAAACACAAAAAGAACAAGAAAATATAGTTTCGTAAAATAGTTTAGGTAGGCACTAACTAAATAGGAGAAGAAAGAGAAAATACGCATATTTTTATGCGATTCACAATTTAATTCATACTTAAAGCAGTATATTACAATATACTGTGTAATTTATTAGACATATTTAATCATAAATTATGTAGAATAAAAATTATTTCTACCTTTGCTTAGTTAGTAAAATGAAAATTCATGCAAATTCCTGTCACACTTCGATTTTTTTTCAAAATAGGTACTGTATAGTAACATTTATTACATTACCAAGGTAATGAAAATGAATGTAATTAAAATTATAATTACAGGATGCGTTCGTTGTTATAAAATATTAACAAAACATAAAACGTGTTAACAATTGTTAGTAATAAATAGCAAAACAAACAACTGTTAAAATTTAAATAATTGCAGTGTTAAAAATAAAGTAGTATAAAAGTATTGTACAGTAAATTAAGTACCCTTTACTTCTACACAAGAGAAAAAAATCGTATATACACGGGCTTTTGCCAATAATGTCAAAATGACCGTATTTACAAAATGGAACTAATGTTTTTTTTTTTTTTTCTTACAAGAGGTTCCTCCGGTGGCGGTAAAGTTGCATCCTGCGAAGGCTCTGCATCGTTCTGTGTCAGTGATAATTTTCACTAAATTAATTTATTTTTTATTACAAAAAAAAAACTTCGCCAATGGATCGTTCTAATAAGTATATTATGACTTAAAATTATTTAAACAAAATTACTAAATATTGAATATGTTGATTTATCAAATACTTTTTTTAAGATGATACTTTACATTGAAATTACCTGCATAATCTTATAAATTTTATATCTTGATCAACATCTAGTTAATCAATATCGATGATCCTTGTTATAGAATTTTATTACATTTTTTAAATTAATTAACATCATTTTATGCATGCTTGCTGCCTGTCGTTTTGTAATCTGTATTTAGATTGACAGTAGTTTTGGCGCGAATCCAAGAGCCAAATATGCCGGGTAGCGATAAACAGCAATCTTAACTTTTTGTGTTGTGGATTGAGGGCGGCACGTCTGTTGAATGATCCATGAGAGAAATCTGAATTTTTCTCGAAACATCTCTTTTGTTTTTGAGTCTTTAATTTATGTAAAGTACGATCGGTATGCAAAAGTCCGTACATTGAATTTTAAAAGATGTAGTTTTTGTAGCGTTCGGGGGTTTTTCCTATTTTTTTCTGATGAAGGCAAGATATCTAGGAGATAATGAAAATTTCACGCTAAAAAGTGTTTTAAAATTATAACAAATCTTAATATGTACATCCTTAAAAATTAATATCAAGAAGAATACTTACCTAAATGTTAATTATTTAGCAATTTTATTTTGTAAAATAACGGCTGAACAATTACATTTTTTAAATATATCTCAATCGTAAATCAATATTCATATCATCTTAAATTTTTTCGGTAACCTCAAGTACTCAGGTCATTGTAACTCTTGTACATTGAACGTAATTAACCAGGCATTATTTTTAACAGTGTTGGCGTTGGGTTCGATGCCCGGTGTTCAGTTCAGTCCTAGGTCGCACTTAGTAAATAAAACAGGTGGATAATTAGGTTAACGAAAATTATGTCGATGTCTAAGTACATAAAATCACTAGCCAATATCAGTATATCATAATTAGCTCCAGCTGTTATTAGATATATTAATCAACGTCTTATTCAATATATGAAATAGGTTACCTACGTCGAAAGAACATGGTCGGTAAATAAGATGTCGTGTTTTGTTAATAATATACTATAATAAAAAAATTACGGCCTATAGGTCTATTATAATAAGATGAAAGCCCTAGTAGAGAATATAGATAAATGAGACAATTTTTAAGAAAAGCTTACAAAGGAGATGTAACACATGGTCCCTTATCTTTTCCTCCACGAGGAATTTCATTTACCACATTATGCGAATATTTGTTAAAAAATGCATTTATGAAATACACATGCATCTTTACTTATAGGTTTTATAATTAGGACTACTTATAATTTTCGTATAAACGTATATTTTTCCTTATTCACCAAACTTCTTTTCGTATACTAATCCTCTCTTATTAGTTATTATTTTTTATTAAAAACTTAACAAACTTTCATCGCGATATCATCACGTTCAAACTAGATATAATTAGGTTACTAACATGACCTAATCCTAAATGTTTGCCAAGGTTTGTGATCATTAATCATTCAAAATAAAATTAACTATTGTATATTTACATACATAAACGAATTAAGGCATGTTCATAATCATTGCCTTGTTTGTAGTGAAATAATTACCTACATATGCGTATTTTATGATTTACTGCAGTGCAAACATTTTAAATAAAAGATAACTAAATTCTGAGACAAAAGAAATGTTTTAATGAAATAATTACGCTACGTTATCTGAATAGATCTAAAATCTACAAACCACGTTACGATGTAAGGGAACATTTTCAATTGTACAGTCATGTACATTGTACAGTCGTTTAACAGTATTTTATGTAGATGGTAATGAGCTAGCCTTTACTGTTAGCCAATTACAATGATATTGGGAACATCGCATCCTTACATAGTGTTGATAAATAATTTCGATCACTGTTGTCATGATTCCGCCTACATAAACTATTGTCTACGCTTCAAGGTTCTACTAGAATCTATTTTCACCAGCTCTGGAGACGCGCCAGAAGAAACTGCAATCTCTATAGTCTTAATGCTTACAACATATTAGTAATTAATTCCTGAACCCTTTGATGTAGGTAAATCAAATGTTGTCTGTCCGAGATTTTGGCTTCCGTATTCAACACCAGTGTTTGGGATGATTCATGGGCTAGAAATTTTTTTTCAGCGTGGGTTTTACATCGTTTGTTTCATGCATATATACCTCGATAAGAAATTTGAATACATTATTTTGAATTCAATAAAGATAACGCTACTTTTTGAAATCGATGTCATTGTTTTTGTAAACTAGCTCAAGCTATAATTTATTTGTTAATTTGTGCTTTAAAATTATATTAGGTAGGCTATAATATACATACATTAAATTAATATCAAATATATAAATAAATATACGTAATAAGGTGATATGTAGCAAATATAAATATACCATACAATAGGGGATCCAATACGCCTCCTTGCAGCACACCCGGTTAGAAGCTTATAACTAATTGAAATAAATCAACTTACCCAACTTACAGGGAATAACTTATAACTGAGGTTCGTAAGGAATTCCTTTTTTTGAGGGTCAAACATGTCTGAAGGCTTGAAACCACGCTTTGTGATGAGGGTGCTGTTCACACTGGAGGAGCTTTTGACGTCGTCGAAGGCGTCCTTGTGGACCACTCGATCATTTATCTTGTGGATACTCGACATTTTGTTGGAGGAAAACTGACTCTCGCTTATCGTCATCATTTTCACTGTTTGCGGTTCACAAATGTTTTGTACCGACTATGACACTTTAGTGTAAGATTTTCCAATATTCGAGAAACACTTTACTGAATCCGCCCGTTGTCACTACAATGTTACATGTAATCTGACGTCAATATGAGACACATAGAAGACATGACTAATTATTTCTGTGTAGTTGTGCCAAAAATTGTATTGTTTTATTAATTTATACCGTATCCTTCTTATAATAGAGTTTAAATTGATAAAGTAACGGAAGAATGGTTAAGATAAATCGCGGCTTTAAAATTCAGATCACTTACACTACTTAAAATTTCAGAGCATAAACTATGCAAAGGAATTTATTCACTTGTGTTAAAGCAATAAGGTGCAGTATGTTCTACAATATTTTTTACAGAAATAGCTCTAAAAACCGTTGCCAGGCAAAATACTTCACGTGTTCTGTTTACGAAGGCAAAATTCGCTCTAACGGCGTTTTTATGTACGTTGCTACAATATATCGAATCAAATAAACGTTATTCGCGTAAGTAATAGCCTTCATTTGTTCTTTTAATTTTAACAAAGTCATAATATTCGTAATGTTTATATGAATCATCAATGCGTCTAAGTTAAATCAATTCATTAATTGTTTAATACTTTATGATGACATTTCATAGAATCAGCCTTAAGCCTAACAGTAACTATACAAAGTTCAAAAAAAGCTTTCTCGAGCGAGAAATTATTACTTATTTTGAAAATAATATAACTAAGTAAAACCTTAAAAAGTGTACAATAACACTTTTACTAACGCAATAGGCAATGTTTCTTATAAATCCATCGTCAAAAAGATAAATACGTCCCATACAACTTTTATGAAGCTCGTATAATTCGAATTTAGAATTACAAAATTGTATTTTTAACTGTTATTTTTGATCACGTATTTCAAATTAAAATATCGAAACAACAATGTTTTCTAACTTGAAGCCGCAGTTACGCTCGCATCCGTAATAATAATGCAAGCTCTATTTTATCAAAATCAGATAAAAGAAAAATTAATATTATTTTTCAGATTTTTTAATGCTTTTCAAAGCTACACAGAAACTAAAAAAAAACGAAATATCTCATACGTTTCGTCAGATTACAATAGGCTGTCAAAAAAAAGTAACGCCTACAAATTCAAGCTAACACAACACAAGACAAACAAACAACACTATGACCACCGATGTGTGTATCACGCGAGAAGTTTTCTGACTAACTAAAATAAGTCTTAACACATTGCATAATGCGCAGAAAAGCTTCGTATGGTGTATGGTGCATATAATTTCTTGGTTTTTCCAGACATTTCCAAGTTGATTTTCCGAGATATGTATCTATAGGAGAGCTTTATATAACGGCATATTTCTTTTATGCAGGATAGACGTAGTATGTAGCCATATATCTAATAAAGAATAAACGCTATATGATCTATGGATCGATATTATTATTTTCATTCCCAGTTCGTCGTTATTATTATCGCGATATCATTCGTAATTATGTCGCAAAGTGCGTGTAGATCTTAAAGCACTAAAGAAGCTAACTTTACACTGTAGAGTTAGCTTCTATTAGTGCTTTATGATCTTATTTTACTACTATAGCAGAACCAAACAGTGTAGGATAAAACACCTTACTTTCTCTTTCCAAATTAGTTCTGAGTTTATAGATATACTCATCCTAGTAGCAAGGCTATGAGAGACACCCTAACACGGGTTGGTTGCCAGAGTCTAAATTTGTCTCGCGGCACCGCCCGCCTGTTTCGATGTTTCGCCATCGCTAACCGAACGTCTATTCATATTTACAGATTTGCTGAAATAAATCTAACATCGTTTATTATGAGATGTAAATAATAATTTTGGTAAAACTACGTGGTTTTAAATTAAACATATAAGGTTTTTTATTTTAAATGCATCTGATTAAACCGTCTTTTCTACCACAAATTTGTAACTCATCACTAAATAGTTAATGCTTCTGCAAAATAATGAAATATTAGTTTGGGTTAAGAAGTCGTAAACAATACTAAATACTCATTCCTCAAATTACATCGCAAACCTATTTCTCCACTCATTTACAGTTTATATGATGTGAAACTGGAGTCTATTCTAAAATTAACTGTTTAATTTAAAACAAATTTTATGATAGCACTAAATCATACCATCAATACAAATGTTAGTGCAGTTATGTAGTTTTTACCAAATAAAAATCAAACCCAAAACTTTAGATACATACTTATCTACTCATAGTATTGTAATCTGAATATATTAAGTACCTACCTATTGTAAAAAAAACATAGCAATGAGCAAATCGCATATACCCAGGTTTGGACCATATTCACCTACCTACTTATTAAATCAAATAATTGATAGATTATTTTCACAAATCATTTCCGTGCCAAAATGTGTTCAATTATTTGAATGTTAACCCAACTATCGTTTATACTGAGTAAACAAACTGATCTACGAACATCGTTTAATAATAAACGTGCTTGCTCTAATGTTTTGCGAAATTGCTGAACTAGATTCCTATTTAAATTGTCTAATGAACGCATTTAACGAGTCGAATAAAATTCAGGGTCAATGAGCATACTTTTTTCTTGTGAAATATAGAATTTACTCGAATTGTTTAGGAATCTACAATACCAAAAAGTAAGTAGTTAATATTCGCAGTATAATATATGTAATACGTGGTAATACTTCAGACTATTTAATTCCCATTACAAGAACCTCCTACGAGACTTTCTTGACACGTTTATTAACCAAGTTTAGCTCATCAAACTACATAACATTGTCGGTGGTCCAACCACAGAACTATATTATATAGTTCTGTGGGTCCAACGCTTAATTACGTTATGGCTCTACATTTATACTAATATTATAAAGCTGAAGAGTTTGTTTGTTTGAACGCGCTAATCTCAGGAACTACTGGTCCAATTTGAAAAATTCATTCACTGTTATCTCTATCTATAGCATCACGTTAAGACCAACAGGAGCGGAGTAATGTGGGTAAATCCGCAGGGCACAGCTAGCCAAGAATATGGATACAAATCCTGCGCAACATACATATCAGGAGACGTGACTGTATTGTCAGAAAAATGACACACTCACCTGGATTGAACCATGACTCATATATGCATATGTAACACTTTCTTTTACTTTACATACATGTCAACATGTTTGACCTTGACAACCCTAATTCGCTTAAAAGAATAGTGTTGTACCCGTTAAATGTGGCTAGTACATTATTACTTTTGTATTATGTCTGTGAATGTGGTGTATGTACACTGTGCAATGTACATGAGAGAAAACGCGTCTAAAATGTAGTGCTAAAACTTTAGTTAGATATAATAAGGGATAAGTTTGAAATAAAACATACAGTAAAATAAACAAATTTTAATTTATTGATAATAATAACTAAAAAAAATATTTTACACAATACATTATAATTAGTATTACACCACTAAGAATAATTATTTTTAAACATATCAAAGATGTGGACTAGCAAATAAAAGTTAACTTATACAAATTCATTTATTTTTAGTGTATTTCGAAGGAAACTGTTTTACGATTCAATCATATTATCAAGTTCCTAATCATTAAGACGATATATACCACTGAAACCTTATTTCTAATGAACACTGAAAAATGTTCAATGAACACTTGGATGTTTCGCCGCGTCACGTAACCGACCAATGGCCAACGCTCTGCCGTGTCGCTCTGTTCACTGAAAACTTTCCAACTGTCAACGTATAATTTCATGATGATTTACTTTGATTCCTTCGTATTTATGTAAGGATTACAATAAGTTATACAGTTACAGGTTAATATATGGCAGTCCATGTAAAAGTGAGAAAAATTGGTCTGAATAGAAAATATAAACCGAATAGGAGCCATCATCAAACTATTCATTAAATATCATATCATATTAATTATAATATATTATACATAATAATGCAAAACCGTATGTTATAGTACATCGATCTGAAAAGAAGCCGTTACAGTAGAAAACAACTTTTATTTTTAAAAAAGTCTTATATCCTAGGCGTACATCTAGCAGACCATAGCTTATTCCATTTGCCAATTATTTATCTGTCCAACGCAGTGACAAGATGGCCGCGGTACGGCGGTTTCCCGCCAATACTGTTGACAGTAATTGTTATTCGATTGGACAGATAATACAACACTCACAATGCGAAACACTCTTACAAAGATAAATAGATGCGTGTGTTTTGCTCAATGAAGGGAGGGTGAACCCAGAAACTAAATTGTGCGTGGAATTTTAAAATATCAGAAAGTTTGTTGATATGCCCGTATTTTACAAAAATCCGCGACTGTAAAACATTTAAAAAAACTAATTTGTGTGTTCAGTTCACATCGTTACGCGTCGTTTGTGCGAATGATATTTTGAGCATGAATTTAAAACTATATGTAAGTAACGGGTTTTGTGCAGAAATCGGTAGCAAGTAAACAGAGTTCAAAGTCATTGAGGAATAAATTTCATCTTATCGCGTCTGCCTTATAATATAAACACCTACATATTATATTGTAACCTATCTAAGACAAAGGCTTAAGTTAAAAAAAAACAATAGCGCGACAACCATCCATCGACGAAACAAAAGAAGCCGTCATAATAAAACCTTTGTGCTTAATTAAAAAATCAATACTGCCACAAAAAGGTTACATTCCTCACCGAAAGTGTGAAAACCACAACAAAACATGAGTGATCTGTTCCATATTAAATAGCAACACAGAATGTTCAAGTTACAAATGCCTTAATATTTTAAACCCTTATTTCCTAAAAATAGCTTAATCTAGGAAAATGAACTCGGGACGAGCGATGTTAGTGTCCCGTTGTATGAACAAAATGTTGACGATTGTACATAGATCTTGTATGTTGATTCGAAAATGTTGTGTGATAATAAGTACTTCGGTGAAATGTACCAGATACACATATAAAACTTTAAAATACATACTACGTTTACCGAATTACGTAACGTATAACGTTTTACTATGTGAATATTAGTAAATTTGAAAAATTAAAAATGGTTGATCGGCTTGACTGATTACCAATTGAGTACAACTATAGTTGTTACATTCATAATATTGTACATTACAGTGTAAAGCGTGTTTAATACAATGATCCATTTTTATCGAAACTTAAATATTTAATCAATAAAAAGTTAATAATTGTGATATTTTAAAGCCGACTCGGTCGTGTCATAAATAATATATATATATTTTGGTAACAGAATATAAAATATGTCAATTATCATGTTACAATAAATTAAAATTGTTTATAACAAGAAAAAAAAAAGAATAAGTTAAATGTACTATCGTCAATAGAGATCTTGTATGACAATCTCAACTTTACGCTATTTTAGATGTAGCTGTTTGTTCGTACAAATGAAAAGGACAGATTCCTTTGTTTGATTAAAACACAAAGAATCTTGGGTCTCATAGTCGTCCAAATGACATTTTTTTTGTATGTCTGTCTGTATTTTAATGAATCTTACATAACCACATAACGTCTTTCTCATTTATCCGAACGAACGCAATCTATAACATGCATCGTATAGGATACCACGTGACCACTTACCTAGGAAATACAAGTACACGACAAACCATAAATTAGCATCAAGATTTTATATTATCCATTACATCAGATATAGCGACGAAAACAAAAAAAAAATCTCATTCAATAAATTACACATTGTTACATTAATAATTAATATTTGGTTCTTTAGGATTTTCTCAATTATAAGTAACTTTTACATGACATACTGTAGATAGTGCGTTGAAATTATATCTGAAAAGGGAATTATTTATAGATTATTATTTTTGCAATCAGCATTTATGAAACCGAATTAAAATGAATATAAGAAGCAATAACATATGGGGATTGGGGGTTTACAAAAAACTAATTAGGAGGATTGTAATGTTTCTATATTATAGCATACATCTAAAAATAAATAATTTCAATTTTCAACTACAACTTAGCAAAATTATAATTATGTTAAATATTAAATAAACGGGAGTCGAACCCACAAGTGAAGAGTTGTTTTTATTATATAAATTTGTGAATAGATTAATCGATAAACTCACCGAGTCACAGAAAAATAAAACAGCAGCGTTCGCCGTCTTCACAGTTCAGACAGGTTCCAAAATGGCTACGCTAACAATAATAATATTACATTACATACAAATATATCGTAAACAGTGCAGACATACTCATTACTACCCACCAGTAGTTAAATGCTTTCATTTTGTTAAGAGATTATCATCTATGTATACAAAATAAATAAAGCGAAAGTGCGTAATTAATAATTCCCTGTCTTTTAATTACACGAAATTTGGTAACAGGGCGTTTTTTACAGAACATAGTATAATAGGGATAGTTGCGCACCCCCGAAATGTAATTTATGAGAATCGAAAGTTTTAGAATCGCCGTTTCGAATCGACCGCCATTTTGAAGAGACATGGCGCCATTTTGCGTTCGTCGATCGAATAAATTCAAATTTCACTGATATAATATATGGAGCTGGGCATAAAATGTGGACATTTTTACCGTCTTTAGGTATTCATCAATTTCAATTTTTACTTGAAACATCGATTTTTTCAATCGATTATAGACGATAAAGCGTCCGCATTTTGCGGCCAGCCCAATCGAATCGATATATTTGCATCGGGGTGCGTTTTAAAGGGGGTAGGGGACGTTTTGTGGGGGGGATGTTTTGTGGGGGGGATATTTTAGCGTATCGGGACGATGTTTAGTTCCAAATGCGCAGGAATGAGTCCCAGGAGCCGGTGGCTACGGCCATGCCGTTCTCGGTGACGCCGAGACAGGACACGCGGTTGTCGTGGCCGGCGAGGATTCCTAAGGGAAAATTATAATTTAGTTTTTTTATAAGTTCAAAATCGCTTATTACATTTGTTAAATTTTAAATCGCTTATTACATTTGTTAAATTTTAAATTACTATTAAAACATACGATTTTTCCATTTATAATAAATAATAATACTAGCTGCTCCGCGCGGTTTCACCACCGTGGCTCCATTCGTGTTGGTCGTAGCGTGATGATATATAGCCTATAGCCTTCCTCGATAAATGGGCTATGTAACACTGAAAGAATTTTTCAAATCGGACCAGTAGTTCCCGAGATTAGCGCGTTCAAACAAACAATCAAACAAACTCTTCAGCTTTATAATAGGGTTGTGTTCTGTTATTCAAAACCATATTTATTAGCTTTTGTAAACAACCCACTTGCTTGCTTACACTTAATTTAGTTACTGCCTTACGTTTGCCATATCAACTGGTCTTTATTAATTGCTTCTTTTGCGGTTGTTGCAGATTTTATACATCTTCTAATAAAAAAATCAGCAGCCGACTTGTACAACGAGCAACGAGCTTGTGCAACTAACATAGAGTAAGTGCAAGCTATTCTCAACCTTAATACCAAAGCAATAGAGTACAAACCGGCGCGCTCGCTCTTCATCGAGTCCCACACGTAGCAGTTGACTTGGAAAATGTGCCTCTTGTTAACAAGCGATATTCGACTTTAAGACCTAAGCAATAGAGCACAAAATGGTTCACAAACCGGCGCGCTCGCTCTTCATCGAGTCCCACACGTTGCAGTTGAAGTCGTCATATCCGGCGAGCAGCAGCCGGCCCGACTTGGAGAACGCGACGGAAGTGATGCCGCATATGATGTTATCGTGCGAATACATCGCGAGCTCCTGGTCCGCGCGTATGTCGAACATGCGGCACGTCGCGTCGTCCGAGCCGGTGGCGAACGCGAAGCCCGACGGGAAGAACTGGAATTAAATAAAATAAATAAATATTATAGGACATTATTACACAAATCGACCTAGTCCCACAGTAAGCTCAATTAAGGCTTGTGTTGTGGGTACTAGGCGACGATAAATATAATATTTAATAAATACATATATAGATAATAACACCCAGACCCAAGAACAAATAATTGAGTTCATCACACAAATATTTACCCTGACCGGGGATCGAACCCGGGACCGTCGGCTCAGTAGGCAGTTACTTTACCACTGCGCCAACCGCGTCGTCAAAAAAAAATTAAAAATGAGTTAATTAGCAAGTACATTGTCAGATAGGAAAGTGTATGTTACACTTTCCTATCTGACAATGCTGTTTTTAAGGGATGGTGATATTTTTCTTCTATACAAATATTATAAAGAGGAAAGGTTTGATTTTTTGTTTGTTTGTTTGTTTGTATGAATTGAATAGGCTCCGAAACTACTTGGCAGATTTGAAAAATTCTTTCACTGTTGGAAAGCTACATCATTTCTGAGTGACATAGGCTAGGTTTTATCCCGGAAATCCCACGGGAACGGGAACTATGCGGGTTTTTTTTTTAAAACGCGGGCGAAGCCGCAGGCGGAAAGCTAGTATATAATAAATTCTAATAGTTGCACTGCCACATATCCAGTGAACTGGCCACACTTCAGTCCCGTCCCGCTGTCCTCAATGCCGCACGCGCGTACTCGCCCATATGCCGGGCGAACTAGCCGCACTCCCCCGTGCATCCGTGCACTGGCCGCACTACCGGCCCACACTCACCGTGACCGCGTTGATGTCGCTCTCGTGGCCCGGGAACGTCTGCTTGCACTGGCAGTCGCGTATGTCCCACAGCTTGGCGGACGCGTCGCACGCGCCCGACACGAACGTGCGCTGGTCCGGCGCGAGCGACAGCGACATCACGTCGCCCGTGTGCCCCGTGAACTGGCCGCACTGCTGGCCCGTCTCGATGTCCCACAGGGCGCTGCACACACACACAATAAATAATTATCCAATAAGAGTTCCCGGTTAAGTGTTGTTATGTTCACGGGTGAAATGTAGCCGGTAACATTCCCAGATAAAATGTTATCAGTAATGTTACCAGATAAAATATTATAACCAGTAATGTTTCCGGAAATGTAGCCAGTAACATTCCCGAGGAAAATGTAGCCCTACTAGTTAGAGAATAATCTTTATCCGTATCAAATTTAATTCACATCACCGTTCATGCTTGTATCTGTATCTGGTAAGTACCTTGTTCCATACTACAGAAAACTTTATATACATCTTACACAGCAAATCACAAGTTTACTAACAGAACATTTATCCTAAAACTTCAAACTATTTTAACTTCATATGTAAAGCGTCACTAACCAAGTCATATCCCCGGAGCTGGTGAGTATCTGGTTGTCGTCGAGGAACCGGCAGCACGACAGGTAGCCCGAGTGGCCGGGCAGCTCGCGGGACACGCGCACGTTGCCCTCTCGCGTCTTCAGGCTGGAAAATAAACAAATAATGGTACAATATACAGGAAACTGTGAAAAAAAATCTTTTTTGAAGTGAAAACTTCTTTAGCGGTGTTGAGCACATTTTCTGTAATGGGTATAAAATCTTAAACTGGCGTCAGGACACGTGACCTGATCGAAAAAGCGTAAGACGGATACCATTCCAAAATATCAAACATACTCAACGTTAATAATCAAGTTTTCACTTCTGCCAGCACTCCCGGAGTGCAACCCGTCTTTTTTTTTAATTCATTTGAGACAGATTGTCAAAATGGTCAAAAATGGAAAGGATTTAGGTTATTCTGTTAGAATACAATGTTAATGTATTGTTACATAAAATAAAGGGAATCAAACTTTTTCAATATTTAAAAACTGATCATCAAAATATGTAGTCACAAATGAAAAATACAATAAAAGTTAGAAGGATGAATAACAAGTCTGTAAAAATCAAATTTAAAACGGCTATATTTTCTGACAAATCTTTTATGCATGTCTTGTGCTATCTATGTATTTATCAGCAAAAAGGTCAAGGATACAATGACATGTTTACATTCTAGAGTGCAAAAATTTCTTCGTTACGTTTTTAACTGAAGTCAAATATATGAAATGCTACTCAATTTAAGGATAGTGTTTCACAACTTAAAACAAAATAATACTGTAAAATTATTGATTGAAATTACTATTCATTTTCCTTTTATCTTGAAAAGGACGACTATGTTTACTGTCAATTTAATAACATAAGTCACAACTTAGGGTACACCAATTCGTGATGTGGCTGTCCCACACGGCCAGCTCTCGTCCTGGCTGACAGACAACAGCACTCACCTATAGATCGAGCAGATGTTGTCCAGCCCGCCGCACGCCACGTACGAGCCGGACGGCGCGTACGCGCACGTCATCACCCACGACGAGCGCAGCGGTATCGCGTGCACCTTGTTCGTGGTGTGGCTGTCCCACACGATCAGCTTGCCGTCCTGGCTGGCGGACACTAGGTTCCTGCGGGCGAATTTACATTTTTATACTGTGACAATACACCCCTTGTGGCGTATAGGCCATACATCTGTTGCACTGATCGATTTTCTTTATGGTATACTGTGACAATATCTTGTAACAATTTCACTTTATGGATAACGTGTTTTGTGTAAAATAAAAGCTGAATGCATCATCTCAGTTATTGAAATTATCGTAATAATATTATATCAAAATTCAAATTCAAATTATATTTATTTGCACAAATATAGTTACAAATTACAGATGTTTTGTCTCTGTCTCATCTTTTAGTTGATAATAGTTTCATGAGATGTATGTTTTTTGCTATTTTCGATAAAATTGCATTAAATGTAGTAGGTAGTTATTATATTATCCATAATTTTCATTTATATTACCATCAAAACCGATCTAATCAATTAAAATCAAACCAATGTGCCACTAGACTTTATCGTTATCATGTTTTAAAATTGAACTAAAAAGCACCGATAATAATGCTTTAAAAAGGTATTGCTATTAATTGAATACACAACGCGAATTAGTAATGCAAGCAGATAATGTTCCAGCAACAAAAGCAGCTGATACGAGCGTAACATTCGACGAAAACAATAATAATATAATACGCAATCAAATAATACCGCGTCATGTTCACAGAAACTGTGCCGTAAGTCATGAATTATTTTAAGATTTTAGCGAAATAGATTTTATGCCACGCCATAACATAAAACGTGAAACTAGGAAAATGTTCCAATATTTCGTCATTTTGTTTCAACTGAGACTGTATGTAACGTGTTTTGAAGTGAAGGTAGAATTGAAAATAATTAAACCAGAGAATGTACTGACAAACTAGCTCTTAACCCATATATTCAACTCTATATTATCTTTCTATGTTACCTTCGATACCAACAACGAAACTGCTACAATATACTAGCACAATATACTGCTATAAATTCCACTCTGCCTACAATTCATAAAATATACAAATGCAATGAAAACATGATCTAAGAACTGGGCTACAATTCGATCACATAATTAGATTGGCCCTTGAACCAAAAACAGTACAGTACACTCGGAAGAAATAAACAAACGTTCTTATTAACAAATTTCACTACGAAAACATATTTCCCAAAGGAACGTGTCCTCGGGCACAAAACGGCTTGATAACATTAACATAATGGATTAGCGTTATTACATCCCTGTTGTTACAAACAGGCTTATTACAAACAATAGTATTGCTAAAATTGTAACTAATTTCTGCACAAAACAACTCCATCTAGATATTTTGTGATCTTTGTCATCTAGAAAAGTGTTACATCATCCTTGAACTATTTATTGGGGCAAATGGAATTAAAAGTACAATTGAACCGATAGTATGAATCAATATTAGTATATTTTTTTAAACAATTTGCATGTTTATCTTATATGACCTTACATAAAATATGGACACATGGAATTGGCAAGCTATTGAACGTTCCTATTAGACCTGACCGAGGTAAAACGAAATTAGGGTACAATATTTAGTAATATTTATTGTCCTCCTTATTTTCTCTGATCAGGTTTCATTTATTTATTAGTTTTTTTAATCCTTGTGGAGACAAATGCAACGTACAAAAATCATTAAATTCAGATCAGCCGTTTCTGACTCATAAGTTACATTAAAACAAACTCAACTTTCTTCAAATAATTAACCGCACTTTCTTTTACTTATATGTATTAATTGTTCACTGTTGTTAAATGTATGTCGTGTCGTATGCCCTTTTGGACCATTGCGGGGTGGTCTAAAAAATCTTAGCCTATTCTAAAAGACTTTTTTATTTTTAATGTTCTACATCGCGGGTTTTTTTTATTAGAAGGAAGTACCAAAAAACTATTCTAAAATACACTGGAACTGTTAAATAGTCTGCCTGGTCATATTATGTATAATTTTGAAAATATAGTACTAATTTCCAACCAGCCTACAATTCATCAAGGTTACAAAGTCTTACAAATCTCTCGCTATATCTACAATCGCACCAAAATAAATCACAAAGAAAAATCAATCATTGAAACAGGTGTGCTATTGTGATTATAATTTAAATGCAAAACATAAAAGTGACAACAATTCCGCGTAAATCTATACAAAACTTTTTAAATTTACTTTTGCGGATCTGAACACTATTATATTCCATGAAACAAAAACTCCATGATCTATAAATAGGTAGTTCAGTGAATTTTGATATTCGCGAGCATTGAATGTTATAAATCCATCGACGACTTCCAATTTCCTCTTGTTATCTTCTTTCTTATATATAAAAATGAATCGCAAAATGTGTTGGTAAGCGCATAACTCGAGAACGGCTGAACCGATTTCGATAATTCTTTTTTTATTATATTCCTTGAAGTACGAGGATGGTTCTTATGTTGAGAAAACGTAAATATTATGTACCACGGGCGAAGCCGGGGCGGACCGCTAGTTCAACATAAAAAGCTGGCAGATAATCATACTACCACCTACAAATATTACAAACGTAAGTTTGTAAGAAATAAGAATGCATATTTGTTAATCTTTGATGCTAAAACTACTGACCGTATTTTCATGATAATGGCAGTAATGTAGCTAATATCACCAAAGTGTGTACAAATACCAAAATAAGACATAAGCTCTCGAAATATTGCTTTTGCCGGGTTTTTCCACGGGTAAAACCGCGACAGAGTTAATATTCTAATAAGGTTCGTTCTAGTGTCGATAGAACGCAACTTACGGTTACAGTATTGATTTTTTATGATTCCGTTATGAGGGGCGCTTATGTTTCATTTTACTTTGCAATATGTGGAATACTTAAACGACTTGGATAAGTAAGTACAACGAGGTTATGGGAAAAAACACAGTGATCGATAAATTATGTATTTTTTAGTATCACTTGCATGTGTTTTTCCACATACCGATTCACAGTTTTTACGATATTACGCAGCGATTATTTGCTATGATAAAAGTGTAAACTGATGATGTTTACATAGTTATATTTCACAATTTTAGGAATACAATTGTTTATTTACTTATTTTGATTCATGTTCATTGGTTAGGGAGCCAGGTGCAAATTTGGTTAACTATTTCCTCTCAAGAGATAATTCGTCAGACGCATGAGAGTATAGTATTATAAAGCCTCGTGAACGTCAGCTGGCGCTCGGTTGGGGGGGTGAGCGGTTGTAGCCTCCCACGCACATAGGAAAAAAAATACATTCATTCATTCATTTCCTCTCAGCTAAAAATTTGTCAAAGTGTAGCTAACCCAATATCTCAACGAAAAAAAATAGTCAGCTGGTTACAACATGGTGTATTATACGTCAGCTGGTGTCTCGAACAGGAAAGTTAAATTTAAAGAAAAATTTATTTTCCGTTATTTCCTCTCAAACAAAAATTTACCTGATGATAGCTTATATGTAACTGTGGATAAATATATAAGTCAGCTGGCTGTATCTTGGTGGAAAAACCGTCAGCTGATACGGGAGGCTACAACCGCTCTTCCCCCCAACCGAGCTCCAGCTGACGTTCACGAGGCTTCATAATACTATACTTTGATGCATTTTACTAATTACCGCTTGAGAGGAACTTGGTCATAAAATCTGCTGCTGGCTCCCGGACCAATGACTTATATGCGTAGAAAAAAAATCAATAAGTTTAATCATTTATATATAATGTAGCATTGCAAGTTGCAACCACATAAAAAATTAGGACTAAATTTAAACACTGACGAATATTATCTATGCTAGTTTCCTCTAAATCATTATAATAGCGCACATTTCCAACCTCCATTTCTTTCCTACAAATTTTCAGTAACTTTTTGTTCAAAAAGTTCGCTCACAATAAAAACTGCTAGATACAACGTTGGCAGTTAACACGGTAGATATCCTCTTGTAACCTAGCTACATTGTTTAGTATTTCGTACTTACAAATGGTGACTAATTAACTACTATTCTGAGAATGTGACGTATCTAGATAGAACCTTCCGGATATTTATTTGTTACATTAAATACTTCATTTGGTGACATCTAGTAAATTTCACTACTTTCAGTTTTTTTTCGGGTAATTACTAATTAATACATATTTACTTGCGATCTGGCTTACATCATGTAGGACTTGTAATTTTATTATTATTTTCCTTATTTTGGAAATAAACAAATGTATGGAGGTAGTTATATTTTTATTTTAGAGAGTAAGTAAAGTACTGTAGTATAACATATCTTTGTATGCGAGACAATAAATAGATTTATTGTTTATTCAAAACTTTCAAAAAAAGAAAGTAGACAGTTAAGACACTTCAGTTATGTTCATGATTTATATGCGTGTCTTCTAGGCAATCAAGGCAATAGATAGCTTCCAAAAAAACAAATGTAGTAATTATCATCAGCCAAAAACATATAAATAATGTTATCACTCACCTCGAATCACTGCCCCAGTGCATCGCGTAGATCTTGGCGAGGTGTCCGCGCAGCGTCCTGCGCGTGCGCATCTGGATCCGCCCGATCGGCTCCAGGTTGGCCGTCGCCTGCGCGAGCGACGTGTCGCACGCCGCCTTGCGGGCGTCCTGTATTTAAAAACACATGAGTGATTATTTTATTCAATCCAGTTCACCGATGGTCAATGGTGAAACTTTGTAAGGACTATTCAAAAGTACTTCTCGGAGAAGCCTAATTGAATAAATAAATACATATTTGAATTTGAGTTCCTTCGAGGCATACCACGTCCATGACACTTGAAAATATCAAATTTATCAGGTACCTACAGTAAATAAAAAAATATAAACAATGTTACCGTTACCTAAAAAATAACTCTGTGATATTAAGCGATTATTGTGTCAGTCAGTTTTTCTATCACTGCATGTTTACAGGAAAGTATAGAAGTTAGGAACATTTCATTTTGACATTAGTTTCTTAACATCCTTTATCTCGGATAGTCGGCCTTAGGTACTATACACAGATACTAAGATACTTTTGTATACGCGCAATTGTGTGTGTAAATCCTATTCGAGCTAAAGACAAAAGCCATTGTCATCTGCTTGATTTGATAGGGATTTCGCATCCGGGTTGAGGTCGATCGAAAGTACGGAATGTCGCTTCTATGTAGGATATTATTTTTACTTTTTTAATATTTGCCTATCTAATCTAAGCCATAAACGTGTAGTTTATTTATTAGCCGTGTAACTATCGAGCAATGACGAGGGCTAAAACTAGAGCATAATACAAATTGCCTTTTACAACCACACAAGCTAAAGGATTAATTTTTATAAAATTGCAAATTTTTTCTTTATTCGCACGAACAATGTAGCTGATTACCTCTTAACAAGGCTTAAGCACAGATAAGCAACCTCATTTATAATTCTTCTCTAAAAGCAGCATTTATAATGTGCTCGGACGTACTGTTACGTTTTGAATGGCCATTTTATACATACAAACATGGAAATATTTAAATCTCTACTCTAACAGATTACTGATATAAAAACAAAAGCACATAGTGCATTTCGCACAAAATGGGTTGATACTTTTTGCTCTCAGTACATGTACCGCGTTCATAGCTTAAAATAAGCTATGAGGAAAAGGTTGCAACATTTAGCGCATTTGATTGCATAGCAACATTTCTCATCAGGGCTATCTTATTCAGTAATTCGTTAAGCAAAGAAAGTTTAGACGTCCCTGCCATTCTAAAGGTACTGCTATCAAAAAACAACCAACGATATCGTCTAGTATATTTTTATAGTTAAATGACTTACGCGTATGGCATTTTTAAGGGTTTCCGCCTCTTGGCGCAGACTGTCCAACTCATTCATTGTGCCGCGCAGCTTTGTATCCTCTCTTCACTACCCGGTTACTCTTGCGCGCCTCCCGCTACGCACTCTGCACCAGCCTGGTCAATAAAGAAACACTTTTTTAGAAGGCTGACATAAAAACAAGAAGATAAGTATTTCTTAATCATTGGAAACTTAACATTAATTTCTATAGGTACCTCTAGAGGGTCTTATTACTAAAATTTCTTATTGACTAAAGTTTCATTAATTCATGTTACATAGTAACTTCGTTAACATTTCTATACCTCCACTTTTTTTTCGATGTGACCTATAAGGCTAAAGCAGATAGCTGAACATATAGTTGGAAAACCCGCTTTTTCCTACATTTATTGTTTTGATATACCTAACTCGGATAAAATTGAATAAACAATAATATATTTGTTGTTATGTCAGTTAAATATTAGACTTTTTGCCTACTTTGGAAATAACGGCATGCTTAATATCAGACTTAATGAGATTGCTGATAGAAGGCGCTTCGGCACGGATAATCTCGCGCTAATACGAACCACTGTTCCAATAAACAATTACTGTACCAATTCCACTGACCCAGACCGCTTGAAACACCACATCGCTTGAAAAGCACACTTCATCACAACGCAAATAGCGAATAATTTTAGCGAAATATCAACGGATTACTGAACATCCATCCGCCGCTAAATGCCGGTGGTTTTCGCTGCACAATTGTGAATTAAGTATTATAACCACTTCGAAAGTTCTATGGACGCGAAGTAAAACTAGTTATTCATCATTCGTAGCCGATATCGACGCCAAATACGGCACAATGTGGCATTGATGCATAAACCGTCATCACGCTATAAGTATGTACCTCCACCTGCCGAGTACAAGAACCTTTCCTTCCTATGAAGCGCCGCGCCTTTGATTTATCAATTTAAATATCTGCTAACAAATGTTCCGCACGATTGGAGTTTTTTTTCTTTCGTTAGTACAAACGTAACACGTGTAAATACTTGGTGAACGTGTGTATCTTTATACTTCCTCTATCTGTATATCTAAAAATTGGTATACAATTATTTACTAACGATTTTATGCACGCCTATATGCATAGTATTGACTGGCGATGACATATAATTTTTTTACTGAAACATACACAGAACATTTTTTTACTAACAATATAGGTACGTATACATCGACCTCTGTTTATTAATTGGCTATAATTGATTAAATTTATAAAATAATATGTTATCGCACGACAATAACCTTATATGTATAGGCATGAGACATAACAAATAACATCTATCAATAATAAATTCAGTTTAGAGACCAAAATAAGTAAACTACTCTAGTTTTCATTCCTACAGCTACGTGTTCTAATAACAATAATCCAATGGCATTTTATCAGTCTACAAAAGAACTGTACACAAAAATGATATCGTAACGTGAAAATGAAAATTATAATATTAAGCACATATTAAATCTTATTTACAATAAGTAATTCTCGTAAAATTAGGTGATCGGTGAGGAAGGACGAATCAAAAAAAAATGGGCACAAAACAAGAGCAGTACAAGCTAATAGAAAGTACATATTATATTATCTGTGGTAATACTAATAGATTACAATTAAATTTTGAGACTCCGAATAAATGTTGTTTTAAATCCTCTACCTGCTCTTAAAACTAATACCTACCTATTTTAAAGTTAACCAAGATATACGAATAGGTCCAATTTAAATACATAATACAACAATGTATCATTGGAAGAAAACATGACATGCACACTTTGCGTGCACAAACAAGAAAAATACGATGCCCTTTCTACATTATAATCTAATTCACATCGATTCAATGCAGTTAGCCAATTTTTACATTCAATATTTAAGTCCTTAGTCTACTTATAAGGTTCGTGCTACATTGGTATGAAAAACAATAATGTCCATTGTCCTTTACAACGAGGATTTAAATCTTTCCTTGTTTACATTCGCAACGAACATCTTCAATCGTCGTTACGCACATACGTATGACGTTTTATCTCCAACTGTATAATTGTTTACACCTCTTCCTTATAATACAAAATAACAACTCGGTTCGCAAACTAATCGACATTTATATTTTTAATAATTACTCCATCATATTATCCTATCCTATGAAATCAACGGGTTTATGTATCCTGATGAATGATCCAGGCAATGATATTTAACTTGACCTTTTATTGTTATTTGCAGCGAAAGGTATTTAATTTGTAGTTGAGACTTAAAAATAAAATATAATCAAATTATGACGTTCATTATTTTACATGAACCTCGAGGAATGAGGATGTAATTAAAAAGCAATGTACGACAGAGCATTCCGGGCGGAAAATGAAGATCCTTTCTGTGAAAAAGTGCATATCCCGTGTGATTTACTCCGTCTGTGTCGGTATAATTAATGGAAAATATTGTATAAATAAAATAAGAAAATACATAATATAAAATGATAATGTGAGGTCGTTTTAAAAAATATTGAAAGATAGGTAGATAGTGAGTTAATTTCGTGTAATTCAGTCCGAATCAAAATTTGTAATTAGAATTGGTGCATCGTTAGCAGAAGTTTAATTCAATTTTAAAAAAGTTTAATTTAATCCATAAACACCAATCCTTTAAATTCGTGGATATTAAATTGCAATGTGCAAAATTGTTCAATCGCTCAACACAGACTCAATTAATTCGACAATCAGTCGCATCAACCAAATAGGGCTCGCAGCACACAATCCATTTAGAGATGAATTATTGCGCGTCTAGACTTTACGTCAATCTGATGTGAAAGAATACGAACACTCGGATTGTAGGTCGTTACGCATGAGCACTCGTAATGCTCCATCTTCGTCTCGTCTTTGAAATGAGATAGACAGAGGGTACGCGTGAACATTGTGCCGACTGCCGACCCGTCCGCGCTAACAAGCAAAGCGAAGCAGCAATGGTATATTATGTATAGGGCTATCCATTTGTTAGTACTGTTTAAAGGACATTACTTTAAATTAAAAAAAGTTTTGTTGCTAATCACGGAATACATGGATACGATTTTTGCAAGTTTCGTCAACTTCTAAAGGTATTCTTTTGAAGTTGAAAATATTATGTAGAACTGAAAATGATACTAGTTCCGCTATGAATTCTCTGCGATGTTTATTTACTAAAATAGCAATAACAAATATAAGCACATCAATTATGGCAGTTTATTTTTTGAACAACTTCCCTAGGATATTATGGTTGGCAGCCCTGGGATGCTGAGCTAACAATCTTTTGATTTTCAACGCATTTCACACCTTGGTTACGTAAACAAGGCCGATGTATGAAATGCTCAGATTCAGTTACGTCGAACTCTATTGATACCAATATTTTGTTGAATGACTTTAGCCAATTTTAGAGGTAGATGTTTTTTTTTCAAAGTTTCAAGTCCTACAAGTGTAGTACCAAATATTTCGCTTTGTTGGTAGTTTGGCTATAGATATTTAGATTAATATGTTAGCCCGGTCACTCACTTGCATGCCAACATTCGTAAAATATACAAATGTTTGCTTCTGTATGCTTGTTGCTCATTTATGGAAAAAAAGCAAATATCGTCTACACTTGTGGGTTGGGTTATGAATATAAAGGTACCTGTGAATGTACTACTAATATTTTACAAGCTTTTTATAACAATATCATTTGAATACTGTATCATATAATCCACAAATAGTTCCATAACTATACAATCTTTATATGGACAGATTCATGGATTGAGATGTTTGAATTTTGATTACTTAAGAATACATTCAAGATAACAACTAATGATCCAAGTTATAATGATGTGAATGACGATAATGATACTTGATTGTATACAAAATAATTCTACTTGTAGCTTAACAATGCAAAGTAGATGTCAAGATAAAATTGTAGGGTCACAAATCACAATGTTAATCGCTTGATAATTGCTTAGTTAAAGTGTACAAAAACTAAGGCATATCTAAATAACAAATATAAAGTTAGAATTTTTAATAATTTCCTTAAAATCGCAAATAAAATAATCTAACAAAACACAAACAAACAATTAGACCGGGAGATACTGACACAAAATTTCGAGTCATTTGTAACAGGATGGCGGTTCTACAGGGTTCTTAGTACGCAATGACAAAAAGAAAAATGATGGTGTGAACGCTGGTACCGGCGGCTTAGTCGCGTGGGCGTTAGTCGAACTCGTCGGAAAATAGCGAAAGTAAAACGATTTATAACAGTATGGCACTTATTTTTCCTGTAAGTTTGAGGATCAACGAATATAAATACAAAATTTCAAAGATCTAGGTGTTGAAAATCTTCACTTATATAAATTAATAATAAATTTATTTTTCAAGTATGACAGCACTTTTTCCCCCTACTAGAAGTATGGCAAATATAATAATGGTCACATTTTAGCAAATACTCTCCAAAAAGCCAAATGCAATACTGGTACAAAAAGATAGGCGAAATAAAAAAATTTTGCAGATTTTCGGCGGTATGGCGACCATTTGGAATCGTCCGAAAAGTATGGCATGGCGATTTTCGTAAATGGCTGCACGACGATGGTTACCTGTGCAAAAGTTAGCTTGGTACAAATGGTTGAATAATTGTTTTTTTTAAATCAACACATTCACGTCGGTATGGCGGGCTGTAAGTCATACCGGAAAAGTATGGCATGACACTACCGCCTACTTCTTTTTTATGGGCTATCGGTAAATTCTAAAATTTTTGTGTTACAAATCGTTTGACTTTCGCTATTTTTCCGACGAGTTCGACTAACGCCCACGCGACTAACCCACCGGTACCAGCGTTCACACCATCATTTTTCTTTTTGTCATTGCGTACTAAGACCCCTGTAGAACCGCCATCCTGATACAAATGACTCGAAATTTTGTGTCAGTATCTCCCGGTCTAAATGGATTTGTAAGAAATCTGATAAATGTGCAACATTAAATTATTAAAATTTTATATGTAACAAAAAGTAATAAGTGATCGGTTTCAATTTTTTTTATCTAATTTAGATAACTGATAAATAATAAAAACAACATAATTAATTATCTTGTATATAAAATAAGTGCACATAAAACAAAACAATTAAAATATTTAATTTCGCATAGCCAAATTTTCTAAAGGTAAGTTAATTCGGTTCTTTTTTTTACATATTATACATAAGTAATTAAATCTTATAAGAGTAAATAATTAATCATTCAATAATAAAAATAACTATTAATGAATAACTGAACATTATTAGTTAACAATTACCATCCTTTATATATTATTTATCAATCAATATTTGTTCAAATGAGATAATTATATAAATAAATAATAAAATTATCTAAAGATTGGAGATACTGTCATGTAATCACAAAGACTATAATCATATTATTATCCAAAGTGATCATAATCAAGTTTATTATTATTTGTTTGGCTTATACATAAATAACTAATATAAAGTTACTGTAGCAAGCTGTTTTACACAAAGTTTTAAGGTCCACCCTATTTTATTTGGGGCAAGAAGATATTATTATTGATGCCAGGTACTTTATTAAAATAGTAAATAGGATGTTTCATACATTAGTTATGGTTGGGATACCACAATACATAGAAAATTTAAAGTTAACAATTCTATACTAATCTATACTAATATAATAAAGCTGAACAGTTTGTTTATTTGAACGCGCTAATCTCGGGAAATACTGGTCCGATTTGAAAAATTCTTTCGGTGTTAGATAGCCCATTTATCAAGGAAGGTTATTGGCTATATATCATCACGCTACGACCAACAGGGGTGGAGCCACGGGGGTGAAACCGCGCGGCGCAGCTAGTATAATATAATATTATAGCTATTTAATAAGGAAACATACTTGGTGACCAGGAATACTACTCATTTTGATTCACAATACACATGACCTATAGAAATACCTAATTCAATATATTTTAGTATTTTGTAATAATACCAATAAATATGTATTTCAATTTAAAGAACAAATTTTTCATTGTTCACAATGAAAAATTAACAGAATCTGTGTCATTCTAGTTTTTCATTATTCAGAGCACAAATAATTCATATAAGTACTGTATGATTCCAAAGTTTTAGTTCTGCATTGTACTTATATGGAAAATATTCAAAATACACATTATTATACCTAATTAATTTAGTAAAAAAGTTTTAAACCTAAATAATTTAGTAACCATTGAGAATTAAATAATCAATTGATTTTACTCAATTGAATTCATCACTGTTTTGTTATATTAACATTAAATTTATACATGAAACTTTAAAAATTTACACCTTCCTTTAATTTACAGAAAAATAAGTTGTATGGTCAGTTACAATTATCATTTTTTTCTAAGAGTTCATGCAAAACTGTGCCTACATGCCAACTTTGTTTATAAGGCAACAGGTATACAAAGCTTAGACTAATTGGGCTAAACCACTAGCACTTCATCACTTGTTCAAGTGCCTATTGGTTCTTGAGAACAATTAACTATGGGCAAAGATTTATAACTGATAGGTAAAGTGTGGTCTTTTGAATAATTATTTACTTAATGATTGTTTGCAGTATGGTTTAAAAATGTCTCACCTTCAGAAAAATGTCTAACACCTAAAATTTTAAGTTTTGGAGTAAAATCTGACAAGTCTAGATAAAACCTTATTTTTACCAAGAAATGATATGCTTTTAAAGCAAAATGATGTTATTCTATATTTGGAACAAGATACATATTAACAATTATTTAACATGCCACATAGAACATACATAATAACATATGATGCAAATAAAGTTATCATTTAATTTTATAATACAATCTTAAATTTCCTTTTTTTTATTGTTCAAATATTCCCCTAAGCACATTTTCACAATCTACTTAGGCTTACATATTCATAATTTTCTATACAAACAAAATTTATACATAGAATTAAAAAAACAACTCATTCTTTGTGGTTCAACAACTGCGACAAGGAAGACTGTAGGTGCTTCTCAATTCTCAGTACAATCAATCAATATATTGTATTGACTCATTTTATTTTTGCATTAACTTCAATATTGTGTTGCTATAAGTATATGTTTATAATATAAACCTTTCAAAACATTCATATACAATAATTTTTCATTTAGTTATAACTATTGATACTGAAAATCATGAAATAGTGCATATAAATATTAAATGTTAATGCAATGGTCATATGTGATGACTATGTTATACAAAATAATTGATATGGCTAGTACATGCAGAAGTAAGAAAATAAGATATGAAGAAATAAATTCCAGATCCATACATTATGATATATAACTGACAGTCTATCAATGATATTTGTATAAATGACGGTTTACATAGTTTTAAAGCATTCAATTATAACATGAATAGCCAAAATCACAATACCAAGAAGCAAGTTTTAAATCACACACAGATCTCTATAATAATCCAAAAAACAATGATATTGCAAAAAAATCAAACCAAATGAGTCATATTATACTGTCCCAACATATTTTTAGATACCTATATGTTGTTATTTCAGTTTTGTTGTTTCACAAATTAACATAGATGAAATGATATGGTAGTTGCTAATCTGGATCTGTTAACATTGTCCTGATAAGTACAAACAATAATTTTATAAGCCAGTTGTTGCATACAATTAACTTGAAATTACAGCTTGTTTAAATTAATATATCAAGACATTTACACAATACATAACAAGACATTATTAACAATTTAATAACTTATATTGAATGAAATAGGTATGTTTGTTTTACAAATTATTCGTTCTCATACTTATATTCAAAGGCAGAAAGAGATGACCTATCTGTCCTTGATTTAGTTCAATACACACACTTTGAAACTGAAAATTTTGTATTTTTGAGCATCTAGGATCATTATATCAACACTGGTTTTTGGCAACGAGGGAAAAGAAATTTGAGTAAGTAATCAGTATTCAGTATCTCCTTTAGTGACATATAGTATATTTTATGTACACCTATGGTCTTCTTAAAAAGATACGCTCAGCAACTTGTGAAATATATCATAACAATTAAGATCTAGTATTCAAAAAGTTCAAAATGCATTAACTTTGGAATATATGGACTTAACTATTGAATTTTCGTGGAAAGCAATAATTGATTATGACTAGTATAAATTAAACAAATACTGGTGATTAATATAATCACTAACACTGAACAAGTACTGAATAATGATTTTGAATAAGGTAACATTAAGTTATATCTTATTATTTAAATATAATTATGAATTATGTGAATTAATAGAAAGATTCCAACTTATATGTAATGATCATTGCAATTTTTACTGCAGTAGTCCTCACATTAAATAGAAAGATAATACAACTAGCAGGAAAAAATATAATTAAAAGGATGCATGAAATCTCAATACCTGATTAACGATTATTCTGGATTATGCATATAAAATGATAATATCAGTGTGTATAATTTGCTCCCGTTTATTTTATCAAATTAACTAGTTAAAAGTGCAGTTTGAGTCTTGTACAGTGTCATAATCGTTTGTAACTATATAAACGAACTATTAGTGAACAATTTAATATTCAGTGTACAGTGTAAATACGAAATAAAAGTATAAAACCATTATAAAACATTAATGTACGACAGACTTTGAAGTGTTAAGACTGTTTACGATAAAAACGCGTAAGCGACGCTGATTTCCTGGCGCTTACGACGTTTTTGCCGAGGCTATAAATCAGAACATCGGGACGGCAAGTACAGAATTATATTGCTTTGAATCTACTTATACCACTAAACGTATTTCTAAGGTGCATAGCTTGAAGCGCTACTTTGTCAAATTTTGGACTTGATTCATAATCGCTTTGTCATGTCTACAATTAATTGTGCCGGATGTATGAGCGCTTTTAAAAGCCGAGATGGCCTACAATGTTATAAATGCAATCTTTGGTTTGATCTTCTTTGCGCGAATATAACAGAAAGGCGTTTCAAATCAATGAATGCTAAGACTAAAAGTTCGTGGATATGCCCTGGATGTTTAATCAAAGAACCTAAGTTGGATAACACGAATACGCCGGTCCGAGCGGCAAGGCTGCCTTCCCCATCAGGGGATTGCGCGTTTCTTGGCCAAGAAATGCAACACGCTCCGGCTGAGACAGATAATAACACTTTATTAACCGATTTAAAAAGCAGTTCATTGAGAGAAATTATTAGGCAAGAAATAAGTCAGGCTCTTAGAGAATCGGTTAAGTCCCTATTCAGCGAACAGTTTAATAAAATCAATAACCTAATAGCCGATTTTCAGCAATCACTTACATTCTACAGCGGACAATACGATGATATTAAATCAAAACTTGAAGAAAAATGTATTATAATAAATAAATTGGAAAAGGACAACGCTTTTCTCATGAACTCATTAAAGGATTTGAGAAGAGATTTAAACTCAATGGAACAACATGCACGGTCTAATAATGTTGAATTGCATTGTGTGCCAGAACATCGCTCAGAAAATTTGATTAATACAGTTCTCCAACTCAGCAAGGTCATTAAGTGCGACATAAAAGATACCGACATAATGTATTGCTCCAGAATCGCTAAAATGAACCCAAAAAGTAACAGGCCACGATCTGTACTCGTCAAATTTGGCAGCCCTCGCATTCGTGACACCTTTCTTGCAGCTAGCCAGCAGTATAATAAGAACAACAAAAAGAACAAATTGAACTCTGCTGACCTTGGTATTGCATCAGATACACCCTCACCTATCTACATAATCGAACATTTATCACCGACTAACAAAATAATTCACGCTGCCACTAGATTGAGAGCAAAGGAAATTAACTACAAATTTGTATGGGTGCGTGGTGGTCGAATATTTATGAAAAAGGACGAGGTGTCTGAGACTATTGTCATAGGAAGCCTGGAAAAATTGAAGTCGGTATCCTAATCGGGTATTAATATTATGTTTATTGACAAGATTTATTGTTATACTTTTTATTTTCGATTCTATCAAAATCTATTACCAGAATACAAGAGGTTTACGTAGTAATTTAGTTAATGTACGTCAGCATATACAAAACTCAGACTATGATGTCTATGTCTTAACTGAGACGTGGCTGCACGGTGGGATTTTTGACAATGAAATTTTCGATAACACATTCACTGTATATCGTCGCGATCGTGAATCCTCCAATATCAGTAATCATAAGAAATTGGGGGGCGGAGTCCTCATTGCAGTTTCTAATAAAATTTTGTCAAGACGTATGTCAGATTGGGAGAGTAATTATGAGGATGTATGGATTGCTATTGGTTCCGGTGGCGATTTTCATGATTCTATGAAGATATGTGCTGTCTATTTGCCGCCCCCTGTCACCTATAATATACTAGATAATTTTCTTAGCAACTGTAGTTCTGTCATTGATGGATATTCGTCTGGTTCTACGATTCTTCTTGGTGATTTTAATCTTCCCTGCATTGATTGGGTATACGACAATACAAACTTCTTCTTATTTCCTTCTTGCTGTGGTTCTCGTTTAAGAGATCGTCTGGTGGATTTCCTCACTTTGCATGATTTCACTCAGCGCAATGGATTTAAAAATTCTCAAAGTAAAGTCCTTGATTTAGTACTCTCAGACATTGATTGCATTGATATAACAGTATGCCCTAGTCCTATAAGAGAAGTTGACAGGTACCATCCCCCTTTAGTTATCACACCTAATACTAAAATTACCAGAAAATGTAAACCGAAGCCCTCATATCGTTACAACTTTTTTAAAGCAGATTACAATACAATAATTAACACTCTCAACTGCATTAACTGGAAACATGAACTGAATTTAACAGAGGGAATAGATGTTATTGTTGATAATTTTTATGCTGTTATCAGTAATGTTATTAAACAACATATACCGATGACTTTTCGATACCAAGGTGGTTATCCTCCTTGGTACTCAAATCATCTTATAAAAGTGCTTAAAAAGAAATTAAAACTACGTAAGAAGGTAAAAAAATATGGTAATCCGCTAGACGTTCTTGAATTTAGTTATCTGCGTAAGGAAGGTGCCACCTTAATTAAAGTTTGCTACAAAAACTACTTAGACAAGATTGAAAAGGCGGTTAAAACTCAGCCTAAAATTTTTTGGACTCATATTAAGAACTTGCGGAAAGGCGGATCCACTTATCCCTCGCAGATGGTTTTGAATTCAGAAGTCGCCAACAATCCTACTGATATCGCTAATTTATTTGCAAAGCAATTTTCTTCTGTATTTGATCCAACACATACTTCACCCGATTATTCTTCATCCAATGATGTTTCCCTTATTAAAATCACAAATTCTTTTAACATATCTCAACATGCTGTCTACAGAGCACTCTTAAAATTAGATAAGTCCAAGGGCGCGGGACCTGATAATATACCGCCTTTTTTCTTGACGTCTTGCGCTCGAGCTTTGTCCTTGCCACTTTCGTATATATACAACGCCTCACTTGAGAAGGGAATATTTCCGTCAAAATGGAAACTGGCTCGAATTGTACCCATATACAAAAATGGCAAACGTGAATTGGTTTCTAATTACCGTCCAATTTCTATTCTCTCCACAATGGCAAAAGTTTTCGAGTCCCTTGTATATAGCCATTTATATTCCACTGTCCAGAGCGCTTTATCCATCAATCAACATGGTTTTGTCAACAAGAGATCTACGAACACCAACCTAGTTGCCTTCATAAGCGATGTGTCAGATGCCGTAGACCGAGGTTTCCAAGTTGACGCTATCTACACCGACTTTTCTAAGGCATTTGATAAAGTCAGCCACCGCATATTGGTTGACAAGTTGAAACACGCCGGAATTACAGGAAATATTTTGAATTGGTGCAAGTCTTATTTAGGTGGAAGAAGGTCGTCGGTAGTTCTGGATGGAGTTCAGTCCGAGTATTTCTTAGCGACATCAGGAGTGCCTCAAGGGTCAACCCTGGGCCCATTATTTTTTAACATATTTATTAATGATTTGCCTGATATTTTCCAGCACAGTACACCATTTTTATTTGCTGACGATTTGAAATTAATTCGTCAAATAAATTCTCGTGCTGATTCCGATTTAATACAATCTGACCTGGATAGACTGACTAATTGGTGCGAAAGAAACGCAATGTATCTGAATTGTGGCAAGTGTTACCAGATATCTTTTACTCGTTCCCAAAATAGAATACTCTCCAAATATCACATTAAGGGTAACATGCTAATGGAAGTGTCTACGATTCGCGATCTGGGAGTGCACTTGGATTGTAAGCTACGTTTTATAGAACATTATGATGTTGTCATCGCAGCGGCGTACCGTTCTCTTGGATTTATTCTGCGTTGTTCAAAGGAATTTAAAAACACCTCTACTGCTCTACTTCTTTATAATAGCTTCGTGCGCACTCGTTTGGAGTATTGCAGTATAGTTTGGAACCCCTGTTATCAGATTCACAAAAATAGAATTGAAAATATTCAGAGGAGACTTGTACGCCATCTTGCTTACCGAGCTGGTATCGCAAGATCCATAAGCTCTTATGAAGGCAGGCTTAAACACTTTAGCATGACATCTCTCGAATCGCGTCGCACTATAGCTGATCTTTCGTTCTTATACAAATTGTTGAATAACGGTCTCGACTGTCCAGCATTACTTAGTAGGCTCTGTATCAATGTACCGTCTAGACTCCCCCGTCAACCCCGTTCCCTCCTGAGTGCGCCTTCATATAGGACAAATCTTGGCAAAAATTCACCCATAGTGAGACTCTCCCACGAGTATAATAAGCTCACGAGTATCTCGGGAGACATAGACATCTTCGGTCAATCATTAACGAAATTTAAATCGTTAATCCTCAAAATCTCTTATTGAATGACTGTAAAAATGTTATTGAATTCCGACAATTATTTTTGACAATATTGTTTTCACATCGCTCTACATCTAACATTTTTTTTCTGTGTATAATTAAAATATTATAATAAATTATTAATATTTAGATAATAGTAAATTATTTAGATTAAATATTAAATTCAATCCAATTCTGAAGTAATGCTGTATGTACCTATAATTAGTAGCCAATTTAGATTAAGACTTTATGTACGATTATTTATATAATGTTACAAATTGAGTTACTGTTGGTGCATCATAAATAAATAAATAAATAAATAAATAAATAAATAAATAATGAGGGAGCCACTTTCAATCCATAAGCACACACAAGTCAATAATCGTTAGTCCTTAAGAAAACGCCTTTTTATGGAAACGAAAAATTGTCGTCTTTTCCTTCTGATAAAACTAACAAATTGTAAGCAATCTACATGTGAAATATAATCGCAGTTATTTACGCCTAGTACGCGTATAAAAAATACATATTGATAAGGCTAACGTCCGAATCGATGCTGCTTTAGCAACAGGGCCGTGCCTTTGACTGATATATATCTATACCGTGTTATATAGCTCATAGTACGCTAGTTTCCTCACAAACTCGCGACATCCTCCTATAATGCGGGCCCTAAAGCAATCTAGCCGAGCTCCCACATGTAGAAATTGATTACTTTACCCTAGATAAAATGTTTCAGACATGGGTGTACATACCACGCATACAGCCGGCGACCATTGTCGATATCGCTTATTCACATACGACACACCCTAACATCTTAAGCTAAGCTGTACTTAATATAAGACGATTATTATAAGTAAAGCCGTTGTAAGAATTAAAAAACAAGAATTTTACCCCACAGTCAGCAATTCTTTTCTTTGGATCCACCAGTGGTTTTCAGGCGCTTCCTAAAACCACTATTAAGACTGGATTCTATCCTTTTGGCACATTTTGTATTTTTACAACAACACTACACTGAACCAGGAGTTAATCACAAGTTTTTATCACGGACTTTTCCACCATTTAGTGTTTCATACACCCTCGAGCTCAATCCTTTTCACGGCCATTTGCAAATTGCGTCAAAGTTCCTTAAATCCTATTGGTCCGTTCTGCGCTAATGTCGTCGGATTCTATTGCGCCCTCTACAGATGATATAAGAAACTAAACGCAGTTACAAAGTAATTTAAGCCTTGTTCAGTTCAAGTAGGGTTTGGAACGAAACATAACTTATGCGTTTATGTCCTTTCTATAGATACAAGGTAGGGTGCGGTAAGGCTTTTTTGAGAACCCCATAGCGTGACGTCAAACTGGGCGTGAATTACAAGACGCGGTCGATTTGAAACCCGTATTGGTACTTAATTTTAAATTTGTCCGTTTGAATAAAATATAACATAAATAAATTATTTCATTAATAGTGATCATTTTTTTAAATTTTACTTATTTAGTAAATATATTAGAAAGATAAATAATTTTAGGTAGGTGCTTAGGGTAGGTGATACAATATTATTTAATAACATGGCATAGAGTATAAAATATTAAATTATTTATTATGTATTAAAACTAAAGTGTAAATTAATCGTTTCTTTTGTTTATTTTATAGTTTATTGATAGTTGCATTAATTCATACTTAGATTTCATATAATGCTTAGCATCAGGAATAGAAAAATTTACCATGTTATCTATATGCATTTCGTGCGTTAGCGTTCGTTTAAAAAAAAAGTTATTTTACAACAGCTATACAGTGGACCCTAGTGGACCCTTGTTCTATATTATATTTAATGCATTTATACTTTTACTTTTACTTAAAATCGATGTGATTCTTATGGATATTGGTCTCAAGTCTCAACTCTCAGGGATCACAGAAACTTGTTGCATTCTAATCTCATCGGAGATGAGAAGATAATTAATATTCCTGATCATTTTTGTTCATAATCTTTCATAGCTTTTAGTAATACATATATTTAATTTCATATCAATATATTTTTGTGTGTCCAAAAAATCATATAGGAAAGAAGGGTAAGAAGGATGGCGAGAAAATTACTGACAATTAAAAATAAGTTTTAATGAAAATAAGGTTTAGTTGATTATGATCAGCTGGTGATTATTGTTTCATTTAAATCATTATTGTTTCAAGAATATTTTTAATAACATTTTCTTTTTTCTATAGTCTTTGCTCATTCATAACAAGTCTGTACTCTCCTGCGACAGCTGACTTTGACAACTGTGGTTCATTGAAGTCTTGAAGTACTGACATTTGTGATTTGTCAAAGTAGGGGTCGACCATGGGTCGACAGACGACAGGTTGAGTCACGAATGTTGTGTTTATTTGTTTGAAAACCAGGCGACTGTGTAGTTAAATAAACAAAATTAAACAAGAATAATACGCAAGTATTCATTAATTGATTCAAGTTAACTTAATTGTGCTAGAAATTTTAAAAAATTGTCGCAGTTTTGTAAATTATTTAAGTTCTCGCTATCCTAATTTGATTAGGGTAGTTAAAGAAGAAGTTAAGTGACTAATGGTGTAGAGAAAAACAAAGAAAAGCCTTCAGATTGGTAAGTAGGAATTTTATTTAAACAATTTCAACGCATTTATCGAGTACCTACACAATATGCGGTAGTAGATGCAAGAAAAACATTCATTTTATTGTTTCTGTAATCACTATAATTACTGTTGTAGGCTGTGACGCTATACTCTTCATTGCATTATTATATCATGTAAATTGTAATGCATTTTATTTTTAATAAAACGTTGTACCTATATGGCGTAATTTTCAGATTTACATATACTTAAAAAAATATTGAAATCAATTAATAAAGGGAACCAAATGAAATGGTGCTCATACTGCGTAATTTCATTTAAAAAAATATAGATATAAGAATGAGTAATAAGTAATTAGCTAATTAAGTCGAAATACGATTATTTATTACATATTTTTTAAATATTTATATTAATGTGTACACACCTACTTACATTTATGCAAATAAAGTAGGTATGAGAGTACAAATAAAATATTTTTTTTGAAGAAATATAAATTGAACTTAAGTTTCAGTTTATTTGAAATAGTAATATTTACAACTCAAAAGAATAATAATATAAACAATAATGAATAGCATGCCACTCAGAAGAACAATGTAGGATAAAAAAGAGACTTTAATAGTTAATTTTTTATCTCCATCTGCCAACATATGCATAATAATAATTAATAAAATATTAAATAGGTATAGTCTGTTGTAATGATTAACACAGACAACAAAGAGCTTATCGTAACTAAATGACAGTGAAAAAATATCCTCACATTTTTAACGGCATTTATCTTTGTGTTTTTAATGGAATTTTTGTGGTAAACAACTATATTTTCATTTTCTTAGCAAAGGAAACTCCCTTCCGCCAACTTAATTGCTTCACAATATTTGTTTCTGCAAACATTCTGTCTCTTAAATCATCATTTCAAAAATGTATGGTCGTAACAAAATATATTAATTTTTTTTTTATGCAATTCCAACTATTTAATCAATGAATTTTAATATGAATTTACTTTACATTACCCATTATTTATTTTATATCTAGTTATTTTTAGTGCATGAAAAAAATATTTATTGATACTTAAAGAATTTGAATTTGTTTCTGCAAAAGAGAATTTTTTTTTGCAATACAAAAACATGCTTTTTTATATTTTTTATGTATTGGTATGCCTATTGAGCTTTATTTTTAGTAGTATTATTTAAAATATTACTCATAATACACTAATATTATATTCTGTAAAAAATGGTTTTGATTTATTTCAGAATATATATATATATGATAATGAAGATTTTCTGAAAAAATCCCAAAACAACATTTTTTTAATTATTTATTCTTAAGCTCTTATACAAATATTTACAATATTTAATAGAAAAAACCATATACATCAAAGGATGAAGAACTAATAGACTTTTTAGGAGACAAAAGATTTTTTAATATATTTTTTTGCTAGAGTTTGACATTTAAATAAGTGGAAGTAGTTTGCAGAAATTTGCTTAGTTATTGTGTTCATATCATCTATATGGAGCCCCGTTTTTTGAGCTTGCCATGTATTTACTAAAAACGAGTAAAGTACATATTTTACGCAACAGTTTTTCTGCATGATTGTGATAAACACGTTTCTGCCCTAAACTAAACCAGTTTAGGTTCTATTACAAAACCTGTGTCCTTAATTCTAGGATTTGATTATTTTGGATATCAAGTGAAGGGAACTGCTGAAGGTCTGCCGTTTGTCGGCGCAAGGCTGGTTTTTATAGCTTACGAAATGTTAGAAAATATTATCTTAATATTTTTTTCATACTTCACAATTAACACAGGTTTTCATGCGGGTTTAAGATGTTAATAATAATAAGTATTTAAGAAGGTTTTAATCCTTCACGAATTTTGTCAAGTGTTCCTAATCCTCTGTGTATCATATTAAAGATAAGCCCACATTAGCATCGTCAATATGAGGAGACCTTTATTTACCCTTGACCCATAGGTTCGTAATACAAATTGTGATCCCGCATTTCGTGTGATGAGTTTCGCTACGGACATCGTTCTGGGACATATTTCCTTTTCGTAATCAAATTTCTATAGATTATCCTGAATCCAATACAAAAACTAACCCAACAAATCCGTGTTTATGGAGAACATACTATAATATTATTACAACAATGCGTAATATTGAAGATAGCGTTAATTAAAGCCAATAAGATTGCAGAGTATTGTATTTATTTATTCTAGATGAAGTTTTCTTTGTTTTATTCGTATTTGTAATGTGTGAGACGGTTGCAGAAATGTGCGGGTAAAATTCTTTTAAGGGCCCTCGGAAACGGGAAAAGGGCTGGGACTCACGCTCGAGTGCGTTTGAAAATGTCGTGCATGCAAAACAAAAACATAACGTTTCTTTCTCATTAAAATAACAGCTGTTTTAAGTGCTTAGTGCTTTAGAGCATTAAACCAACCTTAGTGCATACAGGGACAGCATTAAGACGCAATGTTTTACATTGGTTATTAGAAGGGTAAAGTGAATGCTTATATTTTGCAAGCCATTAGGCATTTGTTTGCGATTTCATAGTTCGAGTGTCGCTTACGTTGTGTTTATTTATTTAAACGCAATAGTGACCAAACTTTCTGCTAAATTTAAAATGTATTAGAGTCGGAGAATAAATCCGGCTCTCTTCTATTAAAAATAGCTTTCCGAAATAGTAGTAGTACCTACCTTGTTATTATGTAAAATGACAATTCAATCGCGCTCGTCAAGTCTCGTTGAATGATTTAATGTTTGAGATTTCTTTTATGTTGGTTGTCCAACGAATTTCTAGTTAATAAGTTATAGTCTCCTTCACTTTTAGGTGAATTAGGATTGATTAATTCTAGTAGCATTCACTTTATTAGTATTTTGGCAAAACTATAGAAATCATTGTCAATGTTCTACACTTCAGTGTTTTTATTTTTTATTTAACGATCGTTTTCCATTGAGTTGAAACTGAGATAGAACAACAAGATTCCATATATTTCTTGAATGTTACCATATATTTCTTGAACCTTTATGTACCTAGTTAGTTTCATTATATAAAGTATAAACTATTAAACGAACTACTAAAAAATAAGTATAAATATATGCATTATTGCTCCTTTTATCGTTTTTCTACAAACTTGTAATCAAACAACCGATAAACTTGAAATTATTGATTGATATAAGAAACTCTTGATAATTGAAGTTCTTGTTACTATGTTGAACTGGTATACGAGTATTGGCTTCCGGATTTATTATAGATATGTACATCGTAATCTATTACATAACGTATTGTGTTGTATTTAACATAATTATTATTGTTGTTTATATAAGTACTCGTTAGGCGTTCTACTATTTATTTGATTGTGTGCCAGCTATCAAAATTCTCATAGCTTTAATTACACGAAAATAAAAAAGTCTTATCATAATGTAGTTATTTGTAGTCAATTATTATGATTATTTATTATATCTCTGATATGTAGTTGCGTCGATAAATAAATCTATTAGAATATGCTAGAACTTTTATTTTTTTATTTATATATAAATAAATAAGCAGGTTTATTCAATCAAAAACGGTAAAATTCCTCATAAGGCGTGATGAAGGTGTGGACTGCACATTCCTATAGAGTATAGACATTATTATAGTCGTATATAAGTAAGTAAACATACCTACAAATATATATTATCTTCTTTAAAATATTACCTATTCTTATTTATTTATAACTTTACTATAGGGTCAACCGGGGCAAATGCAACTAAAAAATAACAAGTTTCAAGTTTGATCGGTTGCAGTTATCTCCTTTTATATTTGGTCATTTATTTGACCCATTTAGTGATTTTTGTATTTATTCAAGATTATCTTCAACCAATCAAGCAATACAGTAGTCTTATAAATAACTGGTAGTGAGAATATTTCCTAAAATTGGTAGAAAAAGTTACATTAACCCCTAGTCGGGGGTAAATGCAACTAACTGCCATAGCTCTTCTTCTATTTCATATAAAACAACGAATATAGAATATATTTATGAGATTTCATGTTATTCATAGGATTTCAAACTGGATTACCGTGTAGCAAGAACGAGTTTTCAGGAAAAATCTTATTTTTCTGATTGTGGGGCAAATGCAACTATTTGTTAGAGAATTAGTGTGGGGAATGCAAAAAACTTATTCATCGATATATTTTTATTATTCTATATATATATACAATAACGTTATCTATACAATAACGTTGCGATCGTAGATGGCGCCGCATTATTTAGAGGAAAAACTCATTTAGGTACCTACTTTGATTTACCACTTTAAATCGCAACAAAAAAAAAATAATAGTGTACTACCTACTAAGTCAATTTTAGTTTTTGGTCAGAACAAATAATATTCTTTGTGTTAAATATTGTTAAAAACGTAAACCAAACAAAATACGTTTATTAGAACTTAATCAACCGTTTACTAAAAATTACTTGAACAATCACAGAACTATCCTACCTATCGTTTTTAGTTACTTATATTCTTTAACCACGCTTTATCTAATTTGAATTTTACTTATGAACCCGTCTCTGGGTATAATATCGAAGAAATAATCGATGGTTCTTCTTTAATTAATCATAAAGAAAATATATTTTGACTACCAAGAAGGATACATAATAAAAATATCGACACTGTCACATCACTAGTGTTTTTAGTTTCATACAAAAATATAAGGGGCTATTGTAACTAACCTCACAGTTGCAATAACCCCACAGTGAAATTTTCATGAGGCAATTGTAACTGCATCAATAACACAAAATAGAGTCAACTAACGCACTAAAAATATAAATGAAATATGCTTAACGGCTTGTGATAATCGTGTCCAATCAAAAACACCTGCAAAAAATCACTCCTAAACAATTTTTTTGTCTGCAAAACTCGACACCTGTTTTTACGCACACCAACTTCAAAATAGCGGTTTGACACAATGGCCTATCAATCAAATAGTTTTCATCGTAGGGGCACCATCTATAACTTGTAAGATTTATTAGTCGTTGAGCTATTGAATCATAGGTGGCGATTTATTACAACAACTCTAATACTTAAATTAGTTATGATAACTAGTTGCCATAGCCCCATAGTTGCATTTGCCCCGGTTGACCCTACATATATATACTATACACTTCTGAGATCGACGGTACTAAGATGTACGAAATGAAAAGACTTTTAGCCAAGCAGGTATCGTCTCCTTCATAATCTTCTTATAATATATATATAAAAATGAATCGCAAAATGTGTTGGTAAGCGCATAACTCGAGAACGGCTGAACCGATTTCGATAAGTAATTCTTTTTTTTAATATATTCCTTGAAGTACGAGGATGGTTTTTATGTAGAGAATACGTAAATATGTACCACGGGCGAAGCCGGGGCGGACCGCTACTATAATATATATTTATGTATTAATTTCATATATTTTAAGCACTCCTCATGCCCTATATGGGTAAGGTATGTTATATACGTAAGCCATCGTAAAATTTCAACAAGCATTCTTATGTTTATACCCTTTATAGGAAATGTTTATTGTTTTAAATGTCGTTGTGGAAGTCAGGTTAATGAAGACATAAAGTTTATAATTATGTAGATAAAATCCATTTAATTACGTGTAATTCTGTTTTACTTAAATACACGAGAAAATAAATTACGAATTGTAATTTGTCTTCTTATTGTAACACTAGCTGTGCCCCGCGGTTTTACCCGCATTGCTCCGTTCTTGTTGGTCTAAGCGTGATGATAATATTATATTATGCCTTCCTCGATAAATGGGCTATCTAACACTGAAATAATTTTTAAAATCGGCGCAGTAGTTCCTGCGATTAGCGTGTTCAAACAAACAAACAAACTCTTCAACTCTTCAAACAAGCTTTATAATATTACTAGTATACTAGAATATAAAGATACATTATGTTTTAACATGTAGTAGATAAGTAAGTGCAAAATTGCTTGTTTTGTTGACTGACTGACTGACTGACAACCAAAAGTTCTTGGAGCAATAAACCTAAAAAGGTTGACGTGAGTTTCCTTAAACAAAAAGGTATACAAGGTCACACGTGTTTATTTTTTTATTATCATAATTTATATTGTCTAGCGAGTCATTATTGTCGTTTTGTGTATTTGATTTTTGTATGTTTTTTATTCAAGAATGTTAATCGTAAAAATAATAGAATAAATATTTTAAAGTAATTTTGCAAACGGATTTCTTTTGTAATAGTAAATAAATCAAAGTAGGTACCTAACTAATGATTTAATTTTAATAGGTTCGACTGTAGGTAATGTATGTAGTAACTTCAGTAACTAAACAGTATAAACTTCTTTTGTAGAATCGTTTTATGATATCCATGCATCTAGAGTTATATGTATGTCTATATTTTCTATTAAGAGTTATAGTTCAAGGTGTTATTAAAATTAAATTTTCTATTTTAAAGCCTTGACAAAGACAATAAATAAACAATCGATCTAGGTATGAAGAAACCGTTACAATGGTTACCTTTTTTTGACAGATGCACTCTATAACGTTCGACCTAGTTTATGGGTAGGTACTTACCTATAATTACCTATTTATACATCTATTTCTATATAATTATATAAAAGAAAGTTTGTTACGCCACTTATAACGCACTAGCTTTATGCCCGTGTCTTGTCCACATTGTCTGAAACTTTACAAATTACATATACATAATATGGTAAAAACTTTCTCAATAACGACGCTATCCATCGATGAAAATATAATTAAAATCGGTGCAGTAGTTTTTGAGTTTATCGCGAAAGACGTGACAGATGACTTCGTAATGTAGCGAAGAACGAATTGTAATGATTTTTGGTTTATTGCCTTTTTTCTCTTCGTAGATAACAATTTACGTTTAAATATTTAAACTGAACAAAAAAATATGCACCGGAGTCGAGCCGGGGCACTCAGATAGTTATTTACGATTAGAATGATGGTGGTTGCGTGGTTCCGTATTCACGGTCCCGTGACCGCTATCATTAAAGCAATGTCTTGTCCGGATGTATTCAGCTTATTATACGTAAGTACTTAGATGCATTCGTTTCCAATTTGGTATCATGGGAATGAGACGTTTCTTTTGGTAATTGCAGGTGCACTTTCTGAGGTGAAATATTATATGTAATACGATATGTCACTGGTTCAATGAAAGCTGGATTATCTCTTGATTATCTTGATCTAGAAAAGAAAATATTTGCGGCAGTTTCAGTTTTTTACTAGTAACTCATAGAAGACTATAGATTTACTCAATGCAAATAGGTAGGTCTTATATTTAGTTTCTTCCATTCTTTAAAAAGATCACACAATTATAGGTTTTGTTTATACAAAGAAAGCATGAGGTTTTAGTCAACGTTACAACAAATATTTAATTAAAACATCTATAATTTGTAACTACATTCTTGCAAATAAATATAATTTGAATTTGTATATAAAATTATTCATATTTCAATACTTGTTCAGAAAAATATGACACACCTGCTGAGTAGATTAATTTCACCGGCACGTAGTGTCGAATGATAAAACTTCGCTGAAAGGTTTCATACATCCATTAATCAAAGTCCATTATCTTGTTCGAAAACGCACATAATGGTATGGAGGAATTACTCACTGCTTTTTGCATTTTCTTTGTGTCGTGAATATCATATTAGCTGACTTGTTCGAATATACAGGTATTTTTGAGGTTCCTTATAACAAATCTCTTTGATAATTTTAGTGGCATGACAAACAGCAGCTACATGTGAATCCGATAATATTGAATCTTGTAAAATAATCATTAATATTAGTTTGGTTGACAATACCATTTCGTTGTATAGGTATATAATATATTATTCATATATGAAAATTCATTATTTACTTCAATTAATATCCCCATTATGCGCGTACTTATGAGTTAAATGACAGCAGACAGGTATGCGTAAAAATTGTACTTAAATAAATTCGAAAGGCAATTTTGTTACTAACCGAAATTGAAAGTACAAACAGTGAGAATAGAAATCGACCAGTAGATCAGAAGGTGCTAAATATTATAACGGCCTACATTTAAACAATAGCTCAATAGTGAATAGTCGACACCAATGAGAAAAAACTCGCTTAAAGTTACATTAACCTCGATGCTATTTGTGTTTATTTGGACATTCACGTGCCTCTTATATAAGGAATTAGAATTTATAATTTAAAACTTAATATCACGGTGCATTTACATTAAACGAGCGAATGCTCATTCTAACCCCACTATGTCAAATTCTTTAGTGTAACGCTCTAAACGCACTATGCGGGTAGCCGCATTGCGGGTAGCCGTCCGGCTGACCGCAATCACAATTATGTACGTAATATTCATTTCTATGCGCACTGTGCGGTCTGCGGTAGCCGCATCGCGTCAGCCGGACGGCTACCCGCAATGCGGCTACCCGCATAGTGCGTATACGCTCTAAACAGGCGTAGAGCATTCTTTCGTTGTTCGTAGTGCGTTATTGAATACGAGTTTTCGCTAACATAGATCACGAAATAATGATCTTGCTCTAGCTCTATCTCTCGTTCGTTTGATGTAAATGCACCTTAAACTACCTAATTTTATTAACTGTCACTTAAATTTGTCGGGTCGAAATGAAATATGACTTATGAGTCTTCTATAAGTTTTTAATGTTAAATTTGATACTGTTTTGCTACGTTTTTTTTTACCTCAACTGATTTTCCTCTAAGTTCAAGAGTTTGACTTTAATAATTTTAATATCTTTATTACTTATATTCGTTATGCGTATAAAATATGAGTCATACGCGGTTTGTAAAAAGTACATTTATATTTTATCCAACAATTTTAACCATAAAGATATCGAAATTGTGTCAAATGTAACGCTTTTTTATACGTTTCTAATCTTGCGAATAAAAGTATAAAACACGATGAACGGTTAGTGCAATTACTCAGTAAGGTATTAACGGGATACTGCGACTTTCTATAGAGATGTAGCGACGTATTTATCACCTTTCTTGATTATCTAGTAACCGCAAAGTGGTTGCGGGCTCTTTGTTGTATGTTGAAGTTGTATTATATTTTGAACCAGCTGCGCTCCGCGGTTTTACCCGCGTGGCTCCGCTTCTGTTGGTCTTAGCGTGATGATATATGTATAGCTTATAGCATTCCTCGATGAATTGACTATCTAACACTGAAAGAATTTTTCAAATCGGACCAGTAGTTAATGATATTAGCGCGTTCAAACAAACAAACAAACTCTTCAGCTTTATAATATTTGTAGGTATACATTAATAGATAGAGGGGATTGTATTTTTCTTTTTTTTTTGTGATTATTAAAGACCACTTATTTTTGTCTTTAAGAATTAAGATCTCCTTTGAAACAAATAGAAATACTCATACAATTGAGTATTTGAATGAAATTTTTTTTTGTGATAAATGGAAAGATTATATATTAGTTTTATAACAAAACTGTTTTTATTTTTATTTTTTTTGCAATAATTCAAAAGTTATTTCAAAATAAAAATTAGTCTTTGAATCCAGTACCGAAGACACGCCGACAACTCCCGAAGCGTCACCCGAGCGCGTGTGACGTCATAATGTTAGTTTTCACTCATTGCAGTTGATAGAAAAATAAATATAGTTTGAAAAACTAAACAGGATAATAAGATAAATTCATGAAATTATTGTATTGTTACCGGGTTTTTATAAGTATACAAAATTTAAATTAAATCCGTCGGTTTATAGTGGGTTTAAATCGAATCGAAAGGAGAATTGGTTACTTACAAACATATGTTTTAAGCTGATCCTGGCGATTCTTATCAGGATAAAAGGATAAATTTATGATATTATTGTATTGTCATCGGACCTTGATAAGTGTTCAAAATTTGAACAAAATCCGTCGGTTTTAAGTGGGTCAAAATCGAGTCGAAACTTCGAAAGGAGTCGGTTACATACAAACATACAGGTGAAGCTAATAAAAGCGTGTTAATAATAATAATAAATACAGTGTTTTGATCTATTTAATTTTGTTGTCATTATTAAATTACATATTAATTACTAGCGGTCCGCCCCGGCTTCGCCCGTGGTACCTACATGTTTAAACTATCCTATCTCTCAAGTTGGATCGAACTGCACATTGTGTGCGAATTTTATTATAATCGGTTAAGTGGTTTAGGAGTCCATTGAGGATAAACATTGTGACACGAGATTTATATATATATTAAGATATTAATTGTTAATTATATTATTTAAATTTATATTAAAAATGGCGAACCTCAAAAGTTATCGTTTTGTACCATTATGTACGAATACTACAAAGGCAACTCCTGACAAAAATCGGTGATCATAAATTGTATATCAACATCAAGAATATTATTTTCGTAACTAACTAACTAATTCGGAACCAACAAACAAATCGTATCTTAGCAATAAATTTTCAATATTATTGTCTAGTCACGTGTAATAGCCGTAAACGATATGTACTGCAGTTAATAGCTATCACATTATGACGTCACAATCTATGGTGACCAGTCATGGCGCGTTTGTAGTCACGTGATTCTAATTTAAATTTCATCAATTTTTAATTGCTTATAATTAACGGAAAAAATTTTTTTTGAATTTATTTGCATTAAATATCAATATTATTAATAATAAAGTTTCAAAATACATAAAAAAAATCAATAATTTTTTTTAATTCAAATACTCAATTTTGCAAAATCTCGCGGAAAAGTTAGATCTGCTGATAGAACTTATCCCAGAGTCGATATTTAACCAACTGGAAATAACCAGCATAATATTAAATGACTTGTAATCGAATAATGTACCTATATCCTAAAATAAAACAAAATTAAATTTTAATTTTAGTTCAATACAATAAAAATATAATATAATACCTATTACCTAAATATTATGTTATACCGCTCCATGCAATTATAACGTATGTTAAAGAAACAAATTAAACACATAATAGTAAAAAAATGTATTAAATAACAGTGTGAACTATTTTTGTTATTTATAAAATTTCGTCCAAAAATAATTTTCTCACGATTGTCGCAAACTTGCATTGTTTTATGAAAAATATTGAATAATAAAGATAAAATCTTTGCGAACATATTTTTTACATAATTTACTTTGAATATAATATGTTCCCATATTAATATTTTGCCACATACATATTATGTCTGTTTTTATGCATTGTTTATGCTCAAAACTAAAGTTTTTTTAAACAGGCTTCTTCCTAAAGCACCTAGATAAAATCGTACTACTGAAATTTCTACTAATTTAGTAGTTAATTTCTTCCAACAATAACCATTATAAAGATACATTAAACATGGTTTTTACACGATTGTGTCAGTATTTCCAGAGCATGGCAAATCATGGTGTGTAACAGTGTGTAAATCGTTACCTAATCGGTAATCTGGTTAATTAAAATCTCATCTACCCACAATCTGACACGAAAGTTCTCAACACGAGTTTGACACACTGACATCGTTATAAAGGAATGGACTATCTTTACAATGGGCAGCGTTGGCCCAACAAATGATCGTCGATGTTTGCCGCCATTACGGTGATTGTGAAATGTGACTAAACTACATAGACCGATCATAGACATTTAGGTCCTCTACAGTCTACACTATTGTGATTTCATCTACTCGCCCAACGCTGTCATTTGTGAAGAGGACCCATTATTTTTCAACGCCTTTCTATTTGTTTTTAAATGTACATTCAAGTGCATTTAGCAGGTTATATACAAGAGTAGGTACAGTTATGAGCAGAAGTCAGAAATGTCAAATGACTGTAATTTGTAAGACTTGAGGTCTAACTGTACTTTGTACGATAAGTACTCGCATGATTAAGGTTTTAACTGTACCTTATAATCGCTGAGCACGTTCACTTATAAAATATTAAATAAATTGCAGATCATACATTCCTTTGTATAATAATGCATCATGCTCTTGTACTTATAAAATAAGTAACATTGCTTCTTATTAATCGATATATAATTCCAATAATTATACACACCTAAATCTTTAATTGCTAAATATCTATGCGGCAATTAACACAGTTATAAAGGCCTAAGGCCAATATGTACACTGTGCGCATGCGCCTCTCACTTTGATACTTGTTGGTTTTCTCGTTCATAAATATAGGAATAGGTTTATGTAAAGGCTATAAGAAAATATGAGGAATATTTCTGAATATGATGAGTTTAAAATATTGTTACTATTCGCTTAAATATAGAGGTTATAATTTCATCCAAATCGTTCAAAACTATTTTTCGTCACGCCACAACCACAAACATGCTTTCCATAAACTATTAACGAAAATGCTACACGTTTACATATTTAGTTCCTTTGTAATAGTTTCAAGTTGTGAAGGCAAATAAATGAACTTTTTATTTTTATTTTAAATTTATTATTTAAAGCATCGCGATAATAGATAAATAAAATAATTCATACTTAGATCTAGTTAAAATAATTAAAAGTCTTTAATTTCTGAATGTTTAAATGTTTTCCTAAAACATGCCAAAGCCATACTTAGTTATGTGTTTATTTATTTATAATATATACCTTACAGCTAGTGATACAATTTTTGAGATGAATAAATACTAAGTTACGCCAATTAAAAGGTACACCAATAGGTAGTAAAAATAATATACGTATATAATATAATTTATTAAATTGTTTCAGGTGGTGTTATCCTATTGTAAGTAATTGAAACCCTATCTTATTCATTATCATTTATTTTTAAATCGTATTTGATATTGTGAATTCAAAGATTGCTTCTTTTTGTTATCAATGCTGTGATTACGTCAAAATTTTATCTATCCCTTTATGAATTTTATAATTGGTTTCTAGAAACTTTATTATTTTTACATTGTATTTATAATTGAGACGTTTATAAACTTGATATAATTATTGTTGTTTAACTTATCTTCTGGCGCCGTAATTAATGGCTTCCCTTGTAATAGTTTGAGTGTTGATTTAACGTTTGTAGGTTAGGTTTCCAAATAGGGATAGACTAGCTAGGAAAGTGATCATTATTATTAACAAAAGCCTATAAAAAAATTTTCGCCATTTAATCATTGATACAAATGAAAAGTGCAATTTCGTACTGCTTACGTACTTCCCTTATTACTAGTGTTAGCTGCTTTTTAGTATTCGGTTATTAGTAAGGTTCTCAGTATCGTCGATACTCTTTTGTACTTGTAAAAATTTAAAATACCCAAAGTTAAGGTTTTAGTTTGAATATTTACGTTTGCTCAATTCTAGTAATTTCCTAACACAATTGACCAACTATAGTTTGGTTTACATAGCACGTTTATTATTTGTATAGGATATTGCAAACATCCCTTTAGTGAGGACAATTGTTACAACTTCAAAACCGCTTATTGAATATATGCGTCAATTTTTTTAGTCGTTTAACCTTTGTCCTTTAAAACATGCATTTGTATAAGAAACTAACAAACCCGGCGAACTCCGTTTCGCCAACAGAGACACCTGTTCTTTGCTAAAAGCCTCACGGAGCCCGAGACCTTTCCAACGAATGCAAAACCGTGGAAATCGGTTCGTGCGTTCTGGAGTTATTGCGTCAGGAAGGAAAACCCGACTTATTTTTATGGGCGTATTCAGAAAGAAAGCTTGAAACTTATAAGCGCTTATCGGCGCTTGTCATATTCATATATTTTCCTGCGCGGGTTACCAGCTCTGACAGGAAAATATATGAACATGACAAGCGCCGATAAGCGCTTATAAGTTTCAAGCTTTCTTTCTGAATACGCCCTATATATAGTAGATAAATAATTGTTAGCAGTAGTTATTATATTATATTATTGTTTTATATTATATTAATTATTATATTATATTATAGTATATTGTCAAATCTATACTAACTAATATTATAAAGCTGAATAACTGAATAACTAATATTAAAGAGTTTTGTTTGTTTGTTTGCTTGAACGTGCTAATCTAAGTAACCAATCCGATTGAAAATCCGTCCGCTTTGAAAAATTATTTCGCTGTTAGTGTCCATTTATCAAGGAAGGCTTTATATCATCACGCTAAAGGTGCGCAAACCAATAGGAGCGAAGCAATGCGGGTAAAATCGCAGAGCACAGCTAGTCCAAAAGATAAATCTATGTATGTACAGTGAAACCTGGTTAAGTGAGACATCAAGGGACCTGCAATGTCGTTTCACTTATAGAGGTATTCCACTTACCCAGTGTCTCAGATATACAGGTATAAATAAATATCTGTCTCATTTACAGAGGGGTGATAACGATTGTAGCTTTCGTTTTGACATTTTTCAAATAAACATCTGTATGATAGTAAAGCGAAACTAAAACTGAAGGTAATTGAAGCTCAAAATTTGTACTTACGTACTTGGAATTACGTGTGGAATTTGTGGGTACAATAAGAATGAGTAAACAAACAATGTTATCTCAGTTACAGAGGTTTATGCATATAAAATTTACTCGCTGTCTCAGTTATAGAGGTAACTATGATGATAAATCGAAAGAACAAATCCCAGATATAGAGGTTTACCTCGTCCCACTAACAGAGGTAATTCAGTGCCAAAGTGTTGGGACCTCAGCATGAGTTCCAGTTATGGAGGTTTCTCACTTATCCAGGTCCCACTTAACCAAGTTTCACTGTATTTACACTCTTGTGCAATTTAAGAGGCATAATATGGCAATCGTTTAGCAAATGCGTATATTTACCATGACCTATGTAAATTACTAGGTACTAAGCTAATCATTCTGTAATGCATCGTTATTTAAGAAGAATTAGTTTTTTTTATTTTCGTGTGATTATTTTCTATTGATATTGTTTTCAGGTATCGAATCCAGACACAACAAATCGTACCTGAAAATCTTTAGTATCTATAACTATAACAGTTTTGCAGCGATATACGTAGACATTAGATTAAAGCGTTTTTCATTTCTTTTGCTACCATTTGTTGGCTTAACTGCCGGTAAACCGTTTCTTTCCATAACATTATCTATGACTTAACATTATTTCTTTACAGCGACAATTTCTGTCTTAGCACAAAAAACTTTAGACGGGTGACGGGTTTTGTCGTATTTCACATAGACAACTATTAAAGTGACAGATCCCTGGTTTAAAGTAAGACTGTGTTTAAATTGTATTGTGGTAATACCATTTATAGACCGGACTCTCAGTGGAGTTTCGTTTGCAAAAATCGCGGACCTAAATCTGACTTCTGATATATATTGTATAGATCCCAGACATCCTATAGACAGATGTTGCCAACCAGTTTTGTGGTCCACCTGCCCGCACCCCGGTAATTAAATATGGCATACAAAGAAAAAAATAAAAATTTCCAAAACATGCCGTGTGGGGTATCAAATGAAAGAGCTTATTGAGTAGATCACGAATATATAGCATACTATATATATTTCTTACACTTTCTCTAAGATTTTTTAGAAAATTTACGAAAATGGTCCATTTTTGAGTTAACTTTAAACCACTATAGATTGAAAACTCATGAATATATTTTTTAAATTATTATTTTAAATAATTAACAATAGTCCATTGTTTACGATTCAATATTTCGTACAGTGAAATAGTAGCATGGGGGAGTGGGGGAAGCATTCAAAGATGGCGAGTATATTTTCAAGTTCATATAGTATATAGTTATTTTCATCAAATCCACCACATAGCTCACTTATATTATATTACGAACTATTGAATCATAAACAATGGACTATTGTTAATTATTTAAAATAATAATTTAAAAAATATATTCATGAGTTTTCAATCTATAGTGGTTTAAAGTTAACTCAAAAATGGACCATTTTCGTAAATTTTCTAAAAAATCTTAGAGAAAGTGTAAGAAATGTATATAGTATGCTATATATTCGTGATCTACTCAATAAGCTCTTTCATTTGATACCCCACACGGCATGTTTTGGAAATTTTTATATTTTTCTTTGTATGCCATATTTAATTACCGGGGTGCGAGCAGGGGGACCACAAAACTGGTTGGCAACATCTGTCTATAGGATGTCTGGGATCTATACAATATATATCAGAAGTCAGATTTAGGTCCGCGATTTTTGCAAACGAACATCTCCTTGGAGCCTGCTCTATTATGTTTAAAATTAAAAAAAAAATATTACAATCATAACTAAATATGTTAAGTAATAATATGCACTTGGTAGCCATTATCGTAATTATAGATACAGGTTAAACTTGTAATATCAATGAAATGATTGCGATTGATACGTAATTTGATGATAAGATAATTCGTGCGATCTCTGAAATTGAAATAACAAAGGTCATTTTTTAATACGTAATGAAATATGTATATATCTATACATATAATACTAGCAAACCGGGCGAACTCCGTTTCGCCACCAGAGACACCTTTTCTTTGCTATAAACCTCACGGAGCCCGAGACCTTTCCAGCGAATGCAAATCCGTGGAAATCGGTTCGTGCGTTCTGGAGTTATAGCGTCAGGAAGGAAAACCCGACTTATTTTTATATAGTAGATATTATATCATTACACCTAACTGTGATATATACACTAAGTTTTTATATGCTTCGAAGGTATGGTATTAAATAATCTTTTGTCTTTTAAGTGTTGACGTGTTTATCGATTTTCCACGTTGTTTTCGTAATGACTGTTTTGATCTTCAATGCACGAGTACTTCCAATAGTTTCCATTAATAACTTCTATAATCTATACATTATAATTTATAAGTTATAATGTTAATATGTAATATAAAGCTGAAGAATATGTTTGTTTGAAAACGCTAATCTCCTGTTTACAACTGGACCGATATCAAAAGTTATTTCACTGTTGTATATATGTAAATTGTACGTGATCCCTGCTTGCTATAGGCTATATACCACGGGCGAAGCCAGGGCGGACCGCTAGTTGTTAAGATACCTTATTAATCTTTATATCAAAAAGCCTATTTGGTTATAGTGAGCGGAAGATTGCACATCCGCTAGTTATGCTTGGATTCACGTCATTACGTTATTTCGTATCTATTGCGGAGTTTTAAGAAATCGATCATTGTCTGAAGAAATGTATGGAAATGTAATATTATATGTATGTGTAATATATTGTATTGTGTAACATAACAGCAACTAAAACAATTGTTTCTCTTTTTAGGTCGTAAAGAAATATTATAACGGATAGAGCAACTAATTTCATACTCAGAATGAAATGAATGTTTTGAAACAATATCTTTTCTTGGATTCTAAACTGCACCCTCGCAGTTGATCCAGTAATCGTTTTTCTCACAAAGTACATTCACATATCACGCCACAATTATTATTAAATCATAAATAAATACATAAATGAATGTAAGTAGGAACCTATGTATGTTTCCGGGAGTGCGAAATCATAAATAATATCTACAAATCCAATCTCGTTTCATATGCCGTATTTCGTAATATTACACGCGTGATATTTGTTTTGTGAAAACCTATCAATAGTGTTGGAATTTTGAGGCTTTTTAGACTTTACCTTTATCAATTTTTGTATCTACTAATTTTCTATCCTGTTAATGTCCACAAATTGGGACCCTTTAGTAGGAAATTAGGTGGGTATTTTTTCCATACAAACGCTTTCCTTTTTTACAGAATTTTAAATATACAGCTTTTTAGACCAAAACTGTTCTTGTCCTTTAAGGGTGCTATAACAGTTTTTTAACAAAAACCGCTATTTTACGGTACAATTTTAACTCAAAGCACTTACACGTGAGAACAAAGTAATATCTTAATTTAAAGATAATATATTCAGTTCTACGATCATCTTATAAAAATTGTACGACGTCATACAAAATTGTCACTGAAATACGATTTTCCCAGCACAATGATCGCATAAAATGCAAAAAAATGGGGTCTAAACCGGTACACTTTTAAGAAAATTAAAAGCCTAATCTATCTTCTTACCTATAAATTATTGAGGGATATATAGTCCTTTATAGATTAAGATAATTTTTTTGTATCTAAATCAAAATTTTATTTCAATTATAAGCTAAATTAAAAATACTTGTCGATTTCTTCATACATTTTGCTCTCGCGGGTCGTCAGACCGCGCTCAGAAGCGCTCTTGGAAGGACGGGTGTATCGCTCCTCGTCCCAAAAATAAAAACGAATTAGAAAAAGATTATTGTGCGTATACTGTCGTTTTCGTGATTTGAAATATTTGATACTTTATAAGAGTAAACTGTATAAGTTTCATATTCCAGTTATTTGTAATTTAAAATTATGTTTTAAAAATTATGTTGACTGAGATCCTCTTTTTTTATGGGTTGTTGAACGGATTGGTGGGGTAAAGCAATTTGACAAAACTTAAATCCAAAATGGCGCCGACGAAAATTTGCCATCTTTTCGTCATGGGTGTCATTTTCATGGTTTTTGAGGTAGCTATTAACCAATATGAGGTCAAAAATAAAATCCAAGATGGCGCCGACGAAAATTTTACATCTTTTCATCATGGGTGTCATTTTCATGGTTTTTGGGGTAGCTATTAACTAATATGAGGTCAAAACTAAAATCCAAGATGGCGCCGACGAAAACTTTACATCTTACCGTGATGGGTGTCATTTTCATGGTTTTTGGGGTGGATATTACGCAATATGAGGTCAAAAATAAAATCCAAGATGGCGCCGACGAAAATTTTACATCTTTTCGTCATGGGTGTCATTTCCATGGTTTTTGGGGTAGCTATTAACCAATATGAGGTCAAAAATAAAATCCAAGATGGCGCCGACGAAAATTTTACATCTTTTCGTCATGGGTGTCATTTTCATGGTTTTTGGGGTAGCTATTAACCAATATGAGGTCAAAAATAAAATCCAAGATGGCGCCGACGAAAATCTGTTTAGTTTACTTCTTTATTATTAAGAAAATTACACCTATGACGACAAGATGTCAAATTTTCGTCGGCGCCATCTTGGATTTTGGTTTTAACCTCATATTCGTTAATAGCTACCCCAAAAACCATGAAAATGACACCCATCACGAAAAAAGTCAAATTTTCGTCGGCGCCATCTTGGATTTTGGTTTTAACCTCATATTCGTTAATAGCTACCCCAAAAACCATGAAAATGACACCCATCACGAAAAAAGTCAAATTTTCGTCGGCGCCATCTTGGATTTTAGTTTTGACCTCATATTTGTTAAGAGCTACTCCAAAACCTTGAAAATGACACCCATGACGAAAAGATGTAAAATTTTCGTCGGCGCCATCTTGGATTTTAGTTTTGACCTCAAATTGGTTAATAGCTACCCCAAAAACTACCCACACTTGATAATGTGTTTGCTACGTAGGAAAAGTTCAGATTTAAGAGTATCCTAGGTAATGTGTTATGTGACGAATACCTATAATTTATTTCATTCCGACTATTTTTCGGAATAACATACATTTACTAAGAATTGTATACAATGCCGGATTTAATACAGTGCCGGTAACATCATATGTATGATAATAATTCTACATTTCTTAAAAAGCTTTGATATTGTATACAATTCATAGATTATTATTCAATGAAATAATGATGTAAAATAGTCACACTTTTTTAAGTTGTTTGAATATACTAACATACTTATTAGGATCGTACCTACTAATAAAAGTAACAAAATGAATTTTTAAAGTTCCTAGTAATCTTCTGGAATCAATTTCAATAAAAATACATAATATCAAAAATTAAAAATAATATCAAGTATGAAGATGGTCTATAAAATGGAATGCGCTATGTTTACGTGAGCGTGATATTGCCGCGAACAAAGTTACGTCGTTAGATACCTAAATTTGAGTAACGCAGATTTGTGACAGCGTCCTTAAGGCGTTAATAGGGGCTAGCGACCTTGACGACGATTTACAAGGCGGGATCGGGGGACCGGCGCGAATCTACCGTAGTAAAAGTACGTATAAAAATTATTTAAAATGATATTTGGGTATGGAATCAAAATTTAATACAACCATGCCCTGTGTTTCAATTTCATTAACACACTGTAAAAATACTACAATAATTGACGTTATATTGACTTAGCGTTTTGGTTTAAAGTCCAAAAATCGACCTCAGTTCATGATTTTTTTCCAAAAAACCTGATTGTAAAATAAACAAATTAAAACAACCATGCCCTTTATCATATTCGAAACTTTAATATACATTTTTTTTAGATATGTACATTAAGAATCTAAGAAGAAAAACGGTTATAACTAGAGTTAATTTTCGGTATTCAAAGGTCATTCTACCCGATTCACGCCTTTGAGCGCTTGGAGAGTGACAGCGATGTTTTTTTAAATTACTAATTGTCAAGTGTCTCCCACCGCTTCTTTCGGCCTCCTATAGGATCTATTCAAGTTTCTAAAGTGGTACATCTCTTGCTAAGGTTATGAAAGCCTGTACTTATGAGAAATTTCGTAAACGTCGTGCAGATTGTCGTAAGATTAGACGAAACGCGGATTACTGCATATATTCATAATGTACTACGAGATCAAAGGTAACGCGCTTTTTATTGCCTTAATAGTTTTATCCTACGGCTTCCCACGCTTAGAGAAATTAGACTGTCAAAATAGCTTTAACCTTTTCAAAGCTAGAGCCTTTTCATTGGGCTGTCAAATTCTGAAAGTAAACATAGTGTTAAATGAGACTGCAGAGTTCAGCGATTGACCTGTTTAGCTTCACTCTACTCGTAACATAGATTTCCGTTTTTCGTTACATACATTTTTAATTTTAGTTGGATCAAGACATATACATCATCAGTTGAAAGGAAACAGTCATATTGTAATAATATATTATAGCTTTTAAGGCTCGTACTTTTTTTTGTTTAACACGTTCGCTGCGGCACAGATATATCTGTACTTTCCATTACCGCGTTACGGGTCGTTTTAAACCTTGTCCTATACCAGAGATTGTGGCGGCACGAGGCATATTAAACCCCACCGCCCGTAGGAGACCAAAATCCTTTTTTTGGCGCCAAATAAGACAAAGTGTGCGGCTTTTGTCGTGATTATTATTAACAATGAGTTCATTAACCTAAATCTACCGCCGCCCGTGGTTAGATTAGTTAGTTTAGATTCTATGGGTAAAATAAAATGTGGGGTCTGATGTACCCCATACCGCACTGAACAATAGCAGTTTTTCATATAATTTAGTGATGGGAAAAGAAATATCGATTTTATTTAATTGTATTTATTTATCAAACTTATGGATGTTTTTTATTAAAACAGGCCAAACCAGAATATTGTTTGCAACCAGTGCATTCTGTGAGAATTTCCTTTACTTTTTTTGTCGGCCTCACGACTTGTTAAGAAGATGCGGAGTTTTTCGTAACATCCTACACATCTCCTCTTCTTTGATCCCTTTAAGAGATGATGTGCCTTGTTTGTTGGCTTGTTGACTTGGGCAAGAGTTAAATTTTGATGAGCCATACACCGATTGCCGGGTGTTTTGGATTTGCCGCTAGTTGATTCAATGAACAAACACACTAATAGTAATCATGATTATCAAGCTATTTGAAGAAAGTTACTCAACATGTCACATTCACGTTTCTATTAACGATATTTATTAATTAGGTACCTGTATCCACATTCAAGTCCTTCTTTGTAAAAGCTTCAATAAGTTGTCCCACAAATAGTCTCGAATGCGTTGCACAACACTAACCGCGTGAAGCTAGCTTAGGGTGCGGTACGAGGTGCGCGGTGGTACGAGGTGTTCGCAACCTCGTTCCGCACTGTGTTAGAATTTTTATTTGTTCAGTGCGGCACGAGGTCTAAGAAACCCGGTATTAAGGTCGGTATACCATTGAACTAGGAATCAATAGCACATCTCAGATATATAGATATCACTTTCCTACACTGAACCAGATGGAAGTTATGCCTCCCGCACGACAGAGAAGTTTAAGTTTTTTCCTACCGCTATAACGACGAGACACGGACAGGGTGTTCCAAGCCCTGTTTCGCAGCGAACGTGTTAAACCTGATTCTAATCAAGTATGTTCGATGTCTATTTGTCCAAGTTACAAAGAATCCAAGTGGCGCCGTTATTGCGTAATTCACTAACAGACACACAAACTTTCACATCAACATAATTAGTAGGAAGTTTGATTAATAAACAAATTGTGTAAATCATGTCATATAACAACGTTTCGGTGGCGCTTCGACGTCTGCACAGCTAATGTCCATAACAGGTATATTCCGTATATTCAATAAGCATGGCCCAGTTTCGTTGCACAACAGTGACATAGAGGCGTGCGTCATTGGAGACGATCGTTACGAGCTGCGCCCGCGCACAATGATGGTCGCTTTCGTTCCGGCTGTAGGGATGTTCTAGGCTAGGTGTGTATCGATGGAAATTTATTTAAATGTTGATTTAATAAATTGATAGAGAGTGAATTAACTTAGAGTCAATACCCTATAATTGTATTGTCTTGTATTTTTTTAGGCAAAATAATTTAAACCTAAGTTTTATATCCAGGATGCAGTGGAATTTTTTCATTTAATTTAATTCCGTTATATGCACAATTTTTTTATTTAGGTAAGAAACTTTAACTTTGAAACGTTTTTTAACACAAGCCAATGCAATGGCAAATATCTTCCTAATATTTTATGACCATGCGATAACATCCTTATTAATGTACAATGATTGCAGTATGTTTCTGAGTAAAAAATAATATGTACAATGGACTTTATTATCAATAGAAATAATAATGTATGATAATTTTTTGCGCTGTTATTCTGTTTCCTCTGTACCAGCGAACTTTAGAACTATGATAACGATATAAAATACGTACAATGTCATCCAGTTGACGTATAGAACGATGTGATTGGAATTATGTATTTATGACTAGTTACTGCACGCGATTCTGCTTCAATGAGCATCTATACATCTTATTTGTATCAGTAGTTTGAATATCGTATTGCAGTGTGTTACTTGGAGTATTTTAAAGAGGTACAAAGCACAAAAATACTGTTTTTATTATATTTTTAAAGAATAAATTGCACTTGATTTACGGGAAATTAAACCTAAAGATAATTCAGCGTTATTATAAAATCTTAAAATTTATTCTATTAATTAATTAATACATTGTTGATAGTGATAAAAGGTCACCTTTAAATTCGAAATAAAAACGTGTTTGTTGTAAGATATAGGGAAATATTAAATAATGGACAAGTCGGTGTTGGTTTATTCAGTCGTGGTTCCTTAATATTCACCTTTATTACACCCACTGATATAATATTGAACGTTAAATAACGTATCTACATCTTCATACTATTTTTGTTTTAGATTTTTTTTTATTTAATGATTCTAGGTACATATTATTATATGTCTAAGTACACATATTTATACGTGATATTCTATGTTCGATATATGTATTGGGAAAGCTTTAGACATACGAAGGCAACCGCACTTATCAGTTTCTAAGAAATTATTATTTGGAAATCAATGAAATTTTATTTTATTCGTTTAATGGCAACTTTCAAAACAATTTGAGCAATTATAGTGCAATTTGGTCTCGTTGCGTGAACATAGATACTTAAAATTTTTACGACACACAGATTAGATTAGGTGTAATAACTTAATTGTTACAAGATGTTTTATATTTTAAAAAGCAATATAAATTAACTACCATTATAATGTAATTCGTATGTACTATCATTTGTTTACAAAATAAATAAAGTTATAATACCCACGGAACCCTAGATGTTATATTATTGTGATATTTCACGAGATTAAAATATAACTTGTTAGTTGTTAGCTGTTTTTATATTGATAAATATAAGAAGTTCCTTAGCAACGCCATTTATAATTTAAATATAAATATAGTAATATAAAAGATTCAAATATAAATTATAGTGTTTATTTTCCCTTTTTTGTGTCATAAAAAGGTCATAAATCATGTTTTTCCGTCGTCATTGGTTCACGTAAGCATCATATTGACGTATTATTATTTATTATACGTCCTTAATTATTCATTGGCGAAGATTTATCCCCAATAAATGCAGGTTAATGGTATTTAACTTCCTTCTTTTCAAAAAGTATGATGCATTTTGCGCCTAAGTGTTTACCCAATTCCCAGTATATTGCATTTTTCCGTCCAGAAAATGTATTGGGAAAACACCACCGTATTACTGTATGATTTACTAAGGGACTTCCTTTTCTTTGCTGTGGCCTTAATTAATACCGTGTGAACTACGGTAGGAGTAATTGTTACGCTGAAAACTAATCTTATATCCATGGGACCAAAGTATAATTTCCATAGGATGAAATCATTTTCTTCATTCGGGTAATAATGTGAAAAACCTAGTGGTTTAAGTAGACTTATAAAAGGGGCTAGCATAATATAGGACGGCTTGCTTCTTATCTTTATTATTAGGAAGGGTATCAAGTTTTAGAAATAATAAAAGCTAGTTCACATCGGCAAGCTCGGCGTCGTATTTGTCTTTTGATGCTTGTAAATGTCATTTTACGTTGTAAATATATTTTGGATGATTTTTGTTGATGTATGACACTAATTATTTATTTATCCATTTATTGTAACACACCATTTAACGTTACAATGTCCAGTATATATAGTTGTATAGATGCGAGGTAAAGTACAAACCTTCATGTCTATAAGATTTTTGGACTTCATCTCCAAACATAAAGCCTAATTCCTTAATTCTTAAATTAAAAGAGCAATCCAAACCAATATTTGTTTACAAACGTCTACACACACCTTAAAAAACCTTTCAAATCGGTTTTATACTGAAAATGTAAAACGCTTTCTCATAAATAGCCAAGTGGCTTGTTTGTTTGATCTACTTAACAGCTAAATCGATACTAGAGCGAAGGTGTAGTTGCTTTTTCTATCGAGTGCTTATGAATTGTCTGCTCCAGTTTAAAGTCGGTCAAGCGAATATGATCTTAATTGAAAAATATTATGAATTAGATTAGATATTTTCTGCTATAAGAATCAGACATTGTATTTTACTCTTTCTTGAAATTGTATATTTGTTTAGATCATCTTGATTGCATAAACTTTAAACATTGGTAACTGTAGGTAAGTAATGAAATGCAAATATAATTTTAGCGGAATTTTGCTTGCAAAAGGTTTATCAAGTTTATTCTGTACTCATACGCACAAATAGCCAACCAATTGGGATACAAATGTCTCTTAAATATTTGCCCTACTTATGACCCTTTATACATTATCATAACATAATTATTATATCACAGTTACTTATCGATATGTCTTTATCGCCGCAGCACTTCACTATGAGTCCCGGTGTTATGAAATGCAATTTGTGAAGCTTTTGCTTTCCTTTATTTGCTATTGCGTGGTGCAACAGGTCAGTTTAATATAAGACGATATACGACGATATACAGTTTAATAAATAACATATTTTGTGATTCTTATTTATCTTAAATTTTAAATCAATCATACAAATTTAAATAATTATGTAGGTAGATGTACTTTGAAGAATCCAAAATATATATTGCATACCCCGAGCGCATAAAAATGTCAGAGAGGACAGCCTAGCCTATGTTACTCGTGGATAATGTAGCTTTCGAATGGTGAAAGAATTTTTAAAATCGGTCCAGTAGTTTATGAGCCTATTCATTACAATCAAACAAACAAACAAACAAAGTTTATAAAGTGTAGATTATTTTGTAATCAGGAGTTGAAACCGAAATTCAATGATATAATACAAAAAAATACAAATATACACATAAGTCTTCAAAGTTACTTGTAATTTGTGAATAATATGAATTTGATATCCACAATAATGTTCCATGTAGCAACCCACTTCCACACCTACACAATTTACACCAACAAATTACGTCGTACAAGAGATTTATGTGTCCATCTAGTTGATTCGAGATTGAGCTCGTGTATTGCTGGCTCGATGATCAACACTCACAAAGGGATTTCCTGGACTATAGAGGGCTTTGGATCGTTCCTAGACCTTCAGATGTTAGAATTAGATTTAAATATCATTTCATTAGATTGAGAAGGGCTTTTAGACTTTTATTCCATTGGGAAATGTAGTACTGTAGTATTTATTAGTTGACTCCATGAATATTTTTTTTCGTAACATAATAATATGGTTAAAATCTTTCTTAACATGTTCATCAGGTTAAAATGTACAAACTACAATGTTTATCTTTCTCCCTTATAAAATAGTATTTTTTTTTGGAAGCAATACAGTTTGAAGACTATAAAAAAAACGATGATTAAGTAAAATGTAAATGTCTCAGCCTATCCTATACTCAAATTTTATCCTTACATGATACATCGTCAGTCAAGGCAAGGAAAATATACAAACAGTTTTGCGTCCTATGTTATCATATTTTGTTGTGACACAATTGCACACAATCATACGTCATAGGTCACCACGAGTATACAGTATAATATTATAGTATATAGTACTAGCGGTCCGCCCCGGCTTCGCCCGTGGTACATGTTTACGTTTTCTCTACATAAGAACCATCCTCGTACTTCAAGGAATATAATAAAAAAAGAATTATCGAAATCGGTTCAGCCGTTCTCGAGTTATGCGCTTACCAACACATTTTGCGATTCATTTTTATATATAAGAAGATTATTATTAGCTATTCCTATTGTTATAACCCCGGGGCACCGTTGTTGAACCCGCTCCTATATTGGTATTAGCCTCCTATAGCTAGCGTGCGCTACTATTAAGTATTCTGTGCTATAGCCTTCCACGGTAAATGGACTATGTAACAGTGAAATAATTTTTCGGAACCATGGTTTTTGAGATCAGTGCGTTCAAGCAAACAAACAAACACACTCTTCAGATTTATAATATGAGAATGGATATTTTTATGTACCTAATACAATGCGTATTGCAATTTGCAAGGAATAAGTAACAGAGTACTAAGGTAAAACTTATAATAATTGTTCTCTAATTATTCATTACATTTTTGTCATTTCGTTTTTGTAAAATTATCACGGGTTTATGCGACATCCAACCTTTGAGTTGTGATAACATCGCCCTAATTATAAAAACAACTCTCTCGAACGTTCAACCATGTTTATTATTATAGAGTTTAATAACATCCAGATGGATTGAACAAAACTAATTTTGTATCGATTTTAGAGACTCGTTGTTATTTTCTATTACATCTTATATATAAAAATCTTCTCACATATAAAAATGAATCGCAAAATGTGTTGGTAAGCGCATAACTCGAGAACGGCTGAACCGATTTCGATAATTACTTTTTTTATTATATTCCTTGAAGTACGAGGATGGTTCTTATGTAGAGAAAACGTAAACATGTACCACGGGCGAAGCCGGGGCGGACCGCTAGTTATAAATAGTTTTGTAATAATGCGTGTCATTGGATAGTCGATGACGTGACAAATATCTAGTAAGCCCTTTCATACCCTTTTGGGTAAAGCTCTATACTTATTGTAATTAAATTGCTTTTTTAGGTGTCATGTATTATATATACCTTTTCAAAGAAGGCAACTTGCCAATTCTGGTATTATGTTCGTGCAAATCACTCGGAAATTACCCCAAATCGACTCCTAAACTTGGCAGAGAAATCAATACCCCGCAATCGTTTCATTTGTATAAAGAACTTGTTTATTCTGAGGATTTCCAGATACACTAATAGAACTGTGAAGTTCACAGATACCGATGCGTTCAACCGTAGTTTTAATTCTTCGCATATAATCCACATTGTGAGATAAACATTGTTTATACATGTGATATAGTATGATACATGTTTATTAATTGTGTAAATAGTGACGATGGAATAGTAAATAAATGGGATTAATAAGCTTTGTATAGTGTGTAGAATACAATAGTCCATATTGACGATAAATTTAAAGGTCGTATGTATTATTCTTCATTAGCAATTTCATATATGAGTTCCTTAAAACCATTTGGTGGAACAAAATCACGTTGGGACTAGGGAGGGAAAAACAAAACTAATATTTCAGTATTTGTAGGTGAAAAGAAGATGGTGTATCAACTATCAATCTATTCAAAATATGGAGGAATAAATAACAAATAGCATACAAATATAAGAGCAGATGAAAGGAATCTGTTGAAAGAGGACACACGGATAATGAAAGACCGATCAATAACCATATTCAAATGGTGTTGACGTTTTAGGGTCCTCAAACAAATGCTCAAAAATCTCTCCTTTTAATGGACTTTTATTGTAATGTTTTAAAAATATGAGTGATACTTTGATTATATTTTATGAGCACCGTTTTGTTTTATCCGGGTTAAAACTTATGTCAAATAAAGAATAGGCAGCTTTCTTCTGGTGAATTTTCAGTTTTAAAATAGTTTAAGATCCAAAGATTGCTTCTACAAATATACTCACAAAATAATCCTCTCAATATGTACATGTTTCTTGTAACGAGGTTTGCTAATTAATATAACCTCAAGTTCAACTTAATACTTGGAAAAGTACAGATACCTTAACAAAAACTGAAACGTGCGAGTTTAATGCGCTGCGCCTGATTGCCTTCATCTGCCTATAAAAAGAGACGGATGGCACAGAATAATAACAATAATGTGCTATATAATTTATTGACGCAGCTCATTGATGGCTATCAGTCATTACACTACGTAACTCGACATATAGGGCGAACAAAAAACAAAAATCATACACAATGCACACACATATTTACACACAAAGTGAATTTATTTAAATCGACATACAATTTTCTCTCTTATTCGGTGCGTGGATAAGGCGAAAATTATATAAAACGTTTTTGTTTATATTGAAATGCTAAGTATGTACAGATTATGCCATGATTCAGCTGTAGAGTGTAGAGACGAAATCATAATCAGTCAGTGAAGGAATGCCTCGAGATACAGACGTTTAGCTGGTTGTTTTATTAATCGTAGGTCACTAGATATTTAGACAAAATTAATAGTTTGTGATTTGAGTGATTGTGCTAATGTTGTGTTTTATTGGATTTTAGTTGGTGAGTAAATTATCCTTCAAATTTCATAATTTAATTAATAACTTATTAATTCTGTTATTTTGAGTCAAGGTTAGCGAATCAACTTTAAATATTTAATATTAATCAAACTGTTCGGTTACATTTATATTGCTATGTTAAAAATGATTATATTTAAGTAATAAATTATAATAAGACTACAATACAGGTTTAAGGGTGTTTCTACATGGTTGATTTTATAATAAGAGTCGGAAAAGTTTTACAATTACGTTATTTGATTACTAAATAGTTTCCAATACAAAAAAGATGAAATTATTGAATTATCTTACTTGTAGGTACGCTCAGCCACTTTCTACATTACGGGTTTTTAAAGAGAGAGTGCTTTGAAAGATGAAGTCGGTGAAAGTTGTTGTTTTCGTATCGTATATTATGTTAAATTATTTTTTATTTCTTCGTAACATTGTAGCGAACATAGATTTGGTGTTTGCAAAATTTCTAGTTATGTAATAATGAAATGTGTTCGTAATAATTTCGTAATTTATCAGACTTTGTAATTAATTAATCTTAATAGTTTTATCTTATTTTCGAAGGGCGATTATACTCGCTGAGGTAGATACGTAAGGTATTTAAATAATAGTATCAATCATTCTTTATATTAATATATAAGATCGTTAGAACAGGTAATTAATAATTATGAATTATCAATTATTAAGTATCATTTGAGAAAATTATTAGCATAATAGATACCTACTTATGTATGTTAAATCTATACTAATATTATAAAGCTGAAGTGAGAACGCGCTAATCTCAGGAACTACTTGTCCGATTTGAAAAATTCTTTCGGTGTTAGATAGCCCATTCATCGAGGAAGGCTATAGGCTATATATCATCACGCTGACCAACAGGAGCGAAGCCACGCGGGTGAACCGTGAAACCGCGGGGCGGAGCTAGTTATTATAATAAGGGTCAATGTAAACTAAGGGTCTTCTAATTAAAACTCTTTCGGAGGTCGGTTATTAAATAAGTGGATCAAGATTACAAAATACTTATCATTTGCCTAGTTATCATAAATTAGTGTTGTTAGCAATCGACCATTTCATAATACAACGTAACATCTCTGTTATGTATGAATGTATGTCATCTTGTGTTAATTCGTTCTCGCTTCGCTTCGCTTTTGTAAAAGGCGAAATAAGTCATAAATAAATATTAAAAAAATAAATTTATTACATATAAATTTGTATCTAGATGTCTAGGTGTGTATTCCTGATATGAAACATTATTTTTTAATTACATAAAAATAATTGTTTGTTTACAAAAATGTAAATACCGATGATTTTCTTTGTTCCTATTGTTCAAGTAATTATTTATTGAAATAATATAAAGTTGAGAAGAAGACTTTTTATCACTTTTTTTGATATCTTATACAATTATTAAAGATTATAGAGGTTTTATACCTAGTTTTGAATAAATAAATGTTTACGTTGTTTATGTTTAAAAATTAACGACATTTTAATATCGTTCCTGGCCTTAAACCAATGTCAATGAATCTCTTTGAGGTAACGAAAGTGTTGTTACACAATACTTCACTTAACTTGAATACTTAATGTGTGGAGTTTTAACTTTAATCGAAGCTGAAGCGATCAAAGTATGAACAATTTATGCAAATGATTATTATATTTGATATGCTTTGCAAGGATCGTTACGGTTATTTTTCATTGATTAATTTATATTTTGTACAAAATTTTATCATGAGGATTTTTTGGAATGTTTATAACGAATCTGAATCTGTGTTATAAAGAAGAACTGAATGAATGAAAACCAGTATTATAAGCTTTATTAATATAATTTTGTTAATCATTCTGAATATAATTAAATAAACTTTTTTTTTGTACACTCAACGAACGTAACTTGAAAATAATGACGTCTTGTCTCCTGACATAGAAGTTATTGTTTTAAAATAATTAGACAATGTGTGAGCATTCAGATTTACTTATATGTACTTATTTAAATGCCTTGTTTTTGGAAACTCGAAAAGTATGTTGTGGTGTTAATTTTTTAAAACGAACTTAACTTTATTCGTCATACGTGACATTTTCAGATAAATATCGTGTTTTTAATGAAAGGCAATAATTTACGTATATGATTAAATGCGACATCCTCAATGTAATACATCGTTATCGTGAAGGTCGTAATTAAAGCAATTATTGAGATAATGCGTTTAATCCGCGTTTATTGTTTTCTTTTGTTGTCAACAATGTGGAATGAGGATTTGGTTTCGCTTTGTTGAGGTTGAGTAACCAATTGTATGATTACTGTGGTTGTTTATTTTTAGTCTTTGTCTCACTAATAGAATATGTAGGAGAATAAGAAAAAGAACTTTGAATAATGTCGATTAGTGGTTGATAAACAAAAGGAACATTTGTAGCAAGATCGCTAATTATTGATCTTATTAACTAATTCGGTGATAATTTTTTTTGACGTGACAACGTCTTATAATTCGATAGCCGGCTGCACGCACGAAAAAACATGACTCATGCGGCGTTACCTCGCTCTGAGGCGTTCCATGTAGGCTTGAAGTGCAAGCGACAGCGCGGAACGAGCGACAAAGAAGCACAATAGGCCGTTGTCACGTTCAACTATCGTCAGTAGTTAAGTAATTTTTTTATAAAGGTACATCTATAATACAAGTTTTTGCGAAAATTCTTCTCATATATGATATACAGTATAGATAATTATTATGTTCGTGTGTGGTAGTTACAACAGGTGAGAGGTGATGCTTATTTGACGCCTTTTTTCCGGCAAAAAGGGACCAGAAAAAACATCTGCACTGACATACGGTAGACGGGACTTCTAAAACAAAAGTCACGCATTGAGTTTCCAAAAATCCTTTATCCTACATAATATAGCTGTGCCCCGTGGTTTTACCCCCATTGCTCCGTTCCTATTGTTATAAGCGTGATGATCATATAATATAGCCCAAACCTTTCCCGATAAATGCTAGGTAAATAGTTTTGCAAATCGTACCCGTGTCTCGTGAAGTTAGCACATTCAAACATACAAATAAACTCTTCAGGTTTATATTATGTATTAGTATAGATAAGAGACATTGCATTGTTTTTCTGCCGGCCTTTTTTCTAATTCAACTTGAGCTGTTTGCGGATGACCATACTTTCAGGAAAGATATAAGAGGGATTTGGCTTGACTCTTATTTACTAAAAGCTTATTCGGTAATGTAATACTTTGTATTTATTTTTTGCAAATATGTATGCAAGGTTAACTAATAAATCATATTTTGAACGACCTCCATTATACATTAATATTTAATATTAATTTTCTTTGTCATTACAAAATTATAAAAACAGTTGAAAATCCTATTATACCTACTGAATATTTATTTTGACGGAAAAAAGCAATCAAATGCCGTTATGTATGTAGGTACCTACCTACCAAGTGTTTTTAATTTTCAATGCATCGTATTTTTATGTTTAAAACTATAGTAGGTATTATAGTAAGTAGAAATATGTATTCAGATAATTATGTAGAAGATTTAAGTAGAAATATGTATTCAGATATTTAATCTTTGATAATTATTTTGCTGAGAAAATGCAGTCTGTATGAAAATATTCCACCCCAAAGTAAAGCGATGTTCATTGAACTTGGCTATTTATTAAACGATCCTGATATTTATTATTCATAAAGCTTGTACAAGTAAATTTTAATGTTATTTTCCATTGCCTTTCAATAAATATATAACCTTACAAAATGTAAAAAAAAACCTTCAAATTTTTTTGTATGAAACTGTTACGAAATACCTATTACTTATGATTTACCTATTCAGTATTTAATTTTTTGCCAATTTGAATACTTAAATATTTACTGTAAGTTTTTCTTATAATAATATTATCAATTTAAATAATGTTACAGTGAAAGGTCACGCGTCGCAGTAAATAAGTTTATGATTTTAAAATCACAACACTTAATATTTTTAATTTACTTTTGTCATTTAAATGTCCAATGAAACTTTGAAATAGATTATTTTTATAGTAGAGCCATTTTAATAGGCAACATTTGACAGTTCAACAAAATTCAACAACGTAACCTAGTAACGACGACATAGAATAACATGATATTTCGTTTTGTTAGAACTGCACATTTGCTTAACTTTTTTCAATTACGATTACATATTTATAATAATAATGACCGATACAACTAATTTTAGGATTTGATTTTACTGATAGACCATTCTAAACATAATAAACAATTTCTGATTTAAAGAACTGACGTCGCTACAATTTTGTGTCAATAAACCTTTTTTCTTTTTAAATACCAGAGACGTTACTCTAAAAATCAAAATCTGACATCTAGAATCGAATGCATTGATTACTTGGGAATAAAAATAAAAAAAATGATCATAAATTATTGACATGTGTTTCAAGTTCGATTGACAAATGTTTCAAGTCCGTATCGATTAATTCACTTTAATCGATGTTTTTAAGCAGGTTACCACCCTATGAAGATAAAATTGATAGACGTCAAATGTTGCCTATTAAATTGGCTCGACAATAGAGATATGTATTTTGAAATTTCGTTTTATAAGGAACTCCCCTAGGCCACGGATTAGTACTATATATGTAATTATTTTAGGCCACGCATTATTAAATAGTTACATATTGGGACCTAGTCTAAAAATTTAAAACTTATCACTCTTTGAACAAAAGTCTAAAATATAAAGACAAGCGTCTTTATAAGAGTTTAAGATATACATATTTCAGACGCATATATTACATTTGCACATGTTCACATCATTATCATAGTTATTAGAGAGGTCAAAACGATCAAGTTTCTTAGTAATAACAATAATAAACGCCAGTCCTTTGTTTTGATGATGAGTTGACGTTGCCGCTTACATAATACATAATGCTTCCTATGTACAATAGAAATTATCATATTCTAAGGTTCATGCTGAAGAGTTTGTTTGTTTGCTTAAGCGCTGTATCAAGATTGCTTTAATTGGTTTACGTTATAAAATACAATTAAAATGATCTATCATTTATTTCTCCACTATTAACATTAAAGAAGATGTGACAAAGGCGTCATTAGTACATAATTACGGGTTCCACAGTTTTGTATGTTTGTTCGTGGATATCCATAAGACTGATGAATAGGTACGTATATTTTTACATAAGAGTACCTACTTTCCACGTGCTTTTGAAATATGATACTTAAAAAATATAATATGGCCAACAAAGAACAACAGGATTTTGTTGATATTAGATTGCATTTAACAATCAAACTGAGACTAATGAGTGTTCATTGCACGCTATAATAAAACGAATACAATGACCTAAGAGTTGAATAATGGATAATTACAACTTATAAGTTGTCTGATGTCTCTTATCCTCCTCGTAAGTACTAAGATTTTTTGTTTATTTATCTGGGTATTATGTTTGCTAGGAAAACGTGCGAGCAATTGAAATATAAATATACCCACTCTATACTGAATACCTATTATAAAGAGGAAAGTTGTTTATTTTTTGTAACGATTCATATTTTATGCCTAATTTTTGTTCGATATTAAAAATTATTTTACCATTAGAAAACAACATCTTTATTGACACAGCAATATTTTTATCCCGTTTCAGCCTGGACGAAGCCGGGGCAACCGGCTAGGCCAAAATATACTAGCTGCAGTTCCCTGCTACGTTTCGTCTATGGCACATAAACGCTATATGGATATGAGATGAGGAAAAATCAAGGGAAAAATAGACAAAATATGGTGTCAAATTTAGCGAATCGAAACGCTACGGAACTTTTTGAAAATTAATACTCTTGATGTTATCTATCACAAACAAACTAGAAAAAAAAAATGCAAAGGCAAGGCTAACTCTAATTTAAATGGCATATATATTATATTAATGGTAAATTCAAATGTATAGGTACTTTGAATTTGATGGTCTATGAATTATTTTTATTACGCACAAGAACATAGATTTCTAGAGGACATTTACCTGTTTTGGTCAATGTCTTAGATTTAGGCCAAACAACTTCTACAAGAGATTAGTAAAAATTTACATCAGATGCTAGCAAAGATAAGTGATAAATTGTTGAATATTATGTAAAATTATGCACAAAACAATTATAAAAACGTTGCAATTAATATCTATACATATTGAACTAGTAGCTGCACCGTTAGAATGTTCCAGAACAATTTATCAAAATATTAAGGTCAAATAGTTGCATATGTTATTTTTTAATTTAATCAACTTGTAATTTTATGTAAATTCTTATTATTATAGTTTAATATCATTGCTCTTTATCGATTTCGCATTGAAGAAGTATTAATTTCAGAATTTGACCTTCCTGCCGACCGTGAACGTAGGTACCTACTCATTCTTAATTTTGCGTTTAGCTTTTAGTTTGTTTTATTGTTAGTTAATTTAAGTGGTACAGGGATTAGCAATGGTTTTAAACTGTGAGGAATATATGTAGGGTAAAAGTGGGATAGATGCCCCACTTTTTGAAATAGCCTCATAATTTTAAAAACATGAATCTTATACGAACACTTTGTATGAATATAGCTAGGTTAATTATCTGTTTTGAATTACTATATATATTTTTTATCCTATCATTTATAGATAATGTGTAATAAACATTTTTGTAGAACACCTTTTTTGAGGATAGATGCCTGCAGAGTGGGATAGATGCCTTACATACTCTATAAACGCGAAATCTAATAAAATTTATATGATAAACCAGCAAATGTCATGTTAACATAGTTGTTCTGTTGTCCAAGAATATACTTGCGCTCGCACTCCTTCTTTTCTTTTGTATTTTCGTGGCGTGGTTCTCCTACAATCAGTATAAGGGCAGATCATTAATAAGTAAGTATACATAACAAAAAAAAGCAAATTAAACGAGTAAAATCGGTTAACATAGAGAAAACCTCTGGCGCAATCAGGTAAAAATATAAACGGTACCTGTGATTGTCGATAATAACATATACATAATATGTATTGAGGGATAGATGCCCTTAGAGGCCCCTAAAGGCATCTATCCCTCGAAAAAAAAGGGGCAACTATACTTTTTGATAAGGATAGCTGCCCCAGTATTTTTTTTATTAAATAAAAACAAAAGAGCCACTATTTTCACTTAGATTTGTAATTAATGAACCAGTGTATAGACATAATAAGAAATATAGTGAAATTTATTAATGCTTATAAAGTTATGCAAAGGCAAATATCAACCTTTTTAAATTTTCGCCGCGGATATTACAACACGTACTAGCGAAACACGTCTTCACCAAACAACAGCTCATGCGTACCCGAGGTGCGGGGTGATAGGAGCTCCTATTTAAATCATTAATCCGTAGTCACGACTCTGGGAAGTGAGGTTTTTTGAAAATGAGGCATCTATCCCGGTGCGGCATCTATCCCACTTTTACCCTATACTATTACCGTAGTTTTACGTCCTGAAAGGTTTATTTTCGTAATAGCTCTCCGCCCGCCACTTCGCCCTTGTGGTCAAAGGAAATTCCCGTGGATTAGCTGTTCCCCGCGGTTTTTTCCGCTCTAAATATAGCGGATTTGTATCATCACGACCGATCTTGCCGATAAAACCTTTCTCGATAAAAAGACTATATTACAGTGAAATAATAATTTTTCAAATCGGACCCGTATCTGAGATAAGCGCGTCAATCAAGCATGCAAAGGAACAAACATACTCTTCAGTTTTATAATATTAGTATAGATATACCATAAAAACTCTGGTCGTGTTCGTCGTGTCTAAACTTTGGTATTTTGATTTAAGTTAAAAGTTAACTTAACCTGCTTTATAAAAATATACAATCGGTTATAAAGCTTACAAATTAACGTCTTTCATATATGTATAGGCAAAGTTAAAACACGTAAATAATGATAATATGTTATGTATTTAGACTTTGCTAATGTGCAATGTGCGAACCATTTATCAGTAGCACACGTATATTATCATGTAAATTCTAAATAACACAAACCGATTCATTCAAATATAAATGAATTGCAAAAAAACCTTACACCCAAACAAGAATGTTAGAGTTATTATCTCCTTAGCAGATATGCAATATTTTCCTCCTAACATTTAAGCCTCAAGTTAGGTCTTTCCTGTACTGTATCTAAATTTCCTCTAAATAACCTCGGTGACATATAAGTACTTGACACTTGATTTAGTGATATATATCTGATGATTTTTAAATACCTTCCGCGTCACCTGTTTTGAATTCACACCACTTTGGCAGGCTGTAAAAACTAAGATTAATTACAATGTAGGTACGTGAGTAATATTATTTGATTTGGGGACATGTTTGAGAATGAAGACGGTTTTTACGATTGATGATTAGTGATTACCTATTATTAATACGTTTTTGCTTTCGCTTCGCTAGTCACTGAAATTTGTGTATTTGATAAATTAGAGAGTGGTTTTATTTTAATGTTAACGACATGTCATTTGCGTAAATTGTTACTAAATTATAAGATCATGGAACATTAGCAAAGATTTAGATAGATTGTTTGAACAAACGCAAAAATCTTTAAAACATATATACGTTTTGGTAACATTTATCATCACTACATAGTATAAAACAAAGTCGCTTTCCCTGTCCCTATGTCCCTATGTCCCTTTGTACGCTTAAATCTTTGAAACTACGCAACGGATTTTGATGCGGTTTTTTTTAGTAGATAGAGTGATTCAAGAGGAAGGTTTATATGTATAATAACATCCATTAAATAGTGTAGAAGTACTGTTATTTTTGAGGTTTCTAATGTGATGTCGTAAAAAATTACATTTTTTTCGCTTATATTGCAAACGCAGGCTGAATCCTCCGAGTTTTATCAAAATAATGTACTAAGTATTATACACATTAAAAAGGTCTACAGAAAAGTCCGTGATGGTATATGTCTATCTCTTATGGATAACCCACAATAACTTTTTTTTGTCATTTACTTTTCACGACAAATAATGGCTAATTTTTGAAACGATTTTAACCAATACAGCATTAATCCTTAACCAATTAAATACCTTGAATACATTGTTCATTTAATATAGATCTATATGGCCCTTTACACCGTATGATTTAAGTGAATATTTTCGAAGATATTACAGATTTAAAAATTGCGGGACGTAGCGTTTGCGGCGGTACCGGCCGGCCGCCCGGCTATCTATTTTTTACACGCTTTTTATTAGCTTCACCTGTAGGTTTGTATGTTTGTTTGTAACCGACTTCTTTGGGCGCGATTTTGACCCACTTTAAACGACCAGATTTCGTGCAAACTTTGTAGATTTATTGAGGACCGATGACAATACACTAATTTGATAAAGCGTGTTTTTTAGTTTTTTTAAACTATTATTTATTCTGTAGTGTATTTAGTATCAGCATTGCACCCGTGCGAAGCCGGGGCGGGTCGCTAGTTTGTTATACAATTTATCCAATTACATATAAAACTATGATTCATTTGTGTGACAAGTGAAGGGTGACATTTTAACCTGTCGTTTGTAAATCCTCGTTTAATTTAAGGCTGCAGTCTAGCAAAATTGCGTTTTCAACAAGTTATTTGACAATTTTTTCCCGGCTAATGAAATGATAAACTGAATTTTTTTTTCTTGTTTATCAATTAGTGTTATATACGCAATGCGCGTGAATTTTTTCACATTTATAAAGTTACTTTATGTTACCTTAATCAGGCCTTCAAGATAAGTCTATTTCCCCCAAAGACATTTCGAGCTAAGTTTGTGCACTCACTACGTTGCAACCGATTACAATTTACACAATCTGATCAGCGCATTATTATCCTTATATAGTCGTTATTAAAAACTGCTGAACACAATTGCCGAAAAACTTATGATTTTCTTAATTAGAACGTTATAAATTCATTAAATTTCCCATTTTTTGCCTTACAAAATCTATTGATAAATACTGCTAAAAGTTATTTTTTCCATTAATTTATTCGAGTTGGTTGAAGACCAATGAGTATTAATCCTTTAAAAAAAGTTTTTTTTTAATTTTGATAATTCCTTAAATATTAAAAAATATTTAAAATAATTAGGAAAAATCCTAGCGAATTTCTTTAGTCGCGCTCCTTGGGCCGGAGCGTTCTGACGTGTGCTCTACGCTCGATTTTCCTTCATACCGAAGTGAAAGTTGCTCTACTTCATTAAATTTAATATTTTTGTTAATTGATTATTTTTATCTTAGTTTTGTGCAAATATTCGTATTTTTAAACATTTGATTTCGATATGGAAAATAAACGAAAAAAATACGCGTGTAACTACTAGAAAAAAAATTATCTTCGAACATAAAGTTAATGAAACCAAATAGATTGCAAAGGTGATTGGCAACAATTTCTTTATTTTACGGGGTGTCAGTAAAGGGATGTATATTTCTTTAAAACTAAAGTAAGCTCATAAATTTTCTTATAATATAATTTTTTTGAAGTTCCAAAAATGTTTATTTTTCGTTTGAGAAATACGAAATATAATATAAACTTGTATTGAGAACTTGAACTTCCCAAGTTCATCCGGGGAAATCCCCATACGGGGAAAATGATTTGTTTACTCCAAAATTGATCCGAGGTGTTTTAATTTTTTCTTCTAGTCATTTTCAACGTAGCGGCATGTTGTTTGATTATTAATTTTGTAACTTAAATACAGGATGTTGGTTTTATATTCTGATCTTACAGACGCGCTGACAAATTTAGTCCGCCATTTCTAGTTTAGTCTACCAACTCTAAGTACCAATATTAAAACGAATGGATTATCATCACATCATCAAAACTCAGATGTAATGGAAGATCACAATAACATAGAAAATTCAGTGGGTGTTGAGAACTAAACAAACACAAGTAACAAAGACGCGAAGAATAAAAAAAGAGGACGAAAACGATAATTCGTTGATGCTTTTGCTTTTCGACGTATTGTTAGGGTACATCACCAATCTGCAAAAAACAAAACTGATGATTCCCAATTGCTGATTAAAAATGAAAAACAAATAATCGACAACAGTGGTGAAAATTTGCTGATCACAATGAAACATCCTTCAGTGGTAGCAGATTTACTCATTTAAAATGTATCGGTGAACAGCGTAAAGGAGAGGAGGACAGGAAAACATTATGAATGTGGATGGTGGATTGTATACAGGTTGTAATCGATAAGTATGTGCAGGCGATTATGACGTTATTATTGCAGGTATCAAAAAACTTAAAACTGATATCGAAATTACTTTACCTAATGAGCAAAATGACAATAATAACTTTAAATTTATAAAGAATAGAAAAAATTCGATCACGAGGCGGGACTCGAACCCGCATCCTTCGCGCCATTCCGGGGCGGATGCCTGACCAATTTATATTTTTCTTTCTATTCTTTATAAATTTATATTTATAAAGCATTTGAATGCCATAAAACCAAAAATATAAATTCAACAAAAAAGGTCGTGTTCCATCGTTACAATATTGTATTCACTGAAAAGTGCTTCATATTGGTTGAAATGGTTGTTAATCATCTCAATAGATGGCGCGCGGTGTGTCCCTTCAGACACATAAAACTGAAAGAATAGAATAAATTCGATTGCTCTGGCGGGCACAGTATTACCATTATTTCCTACAGTAAGGAATCGCTTTTGATGTCGCGAAATGCCGCCGCCAGCGTAGGTAATGACGCTGCCACACGAAAATACGCTAGGGTTGCAACAAATGGGAAATAAAACAATTGTGATTATTAATATTATGATGAAATCTTTATTCATATGTACATTCAAAATAATTGCGATTATTAAATCTGATGTAATTATTTGTTCATAAATATATAATTACAGATATTGCACTGCTAAATATTATTTACGTGGACACTTTATTTTTGGATGTTCTTAATTGTATATTATAACATTTAACTAAGTAATGCATTCGCATTGGGATGTACAATCTGATTAGAAAATAATGAGGACAACATATATACATAGCTTTGATTTTAATTCAACAGATACAATTAATACAATCTTTCTGAAATATTGTTTCCTTCTGGGATTTCAATGTAGATTTACATCCGTAAACCGAACAGTACCTAAGTACCTATGTATAATAAAATTATTACACAAAAAATACGACTGCGTCATCCTTTCGCGCTAGGTAAAGCAAACTAAGCGTGTTTGCTTTACGCGGCCCGCGTCGCCCGACCCCCGCCAGTTCCCCTC